>NW_023996501.1:0-40516 GCF_015586225.1 Lucilia sericata | reverse complement strand
GGATTTTTTTTTTGCACAAATTAACTGAAAACCTATAATTATTTTCAATATGTTTTTTATAGATTTTGTTCCCTGTATTTAAAGAGCATGAATTAGTGTTCGCGGTTTTTAAGCTGTTGTCTGATGGTTGAAAATTGTACTAAAGATACGCATTAGTTTTGTTAACATTATAAATAATTAAATTAAACAATAGCCATGACAAAACCAATACATACATACATAACTACACTTGTTTACAACTGGCTAAAGGTATAATCACATTGATGAAATATTTGTTGGAAAGGGTGTAATGGTATCCTTTGAATATATAAGGTTTCAAAGTCAGGTAAAATGTAAATCCAGTCTGTAGCAATAAGATATCTCAATATATCGTCTAGTCTGAACTCAGATAATTCATCAAGGCCGGATATATTTCATTTATTTGCAGGAAATCTATTTCTCTTGACTTCTAAAGAAGAGCATTCGCAAAGAAAGTTTCAGAGTTATCTCTGTTATTGTAATTGCCACAACATTCATTAAAAGGGAAGATGTAAGTCGACTTATTATTTCCAGCAACCTCGATATATGTATCCTGTATATTTCGGGAACAAGTTGAAAGAAGAACACATTTACTTAGCCTCTCTACATGAGCATGTCCATAGCATTCAATCTATGTTTAATCTTTTGAGGAAAGAGCCAGAAGATAGTACTTTTAACAAATCGCGAGGGCGAACAGTGGTCGAAATACGCAATCTGGCGTCAATAAATTTCAAACTGTAACAAACAAAGCAATTGGATTACTTTTACATTTCCAGCATTATGAATGAAATTTTCTTAGAATCTTTAGGTTATGTTAGGCTGATAGAATGATCATCAAATGGAACAAATACTCCTTGGCCATTATTGGGCAAATGTTCGTTGGTAAAAAGAGAAACCTTAGTATTCACTGCATGTATTATCGACCGATGTTCAGAAACTCAGTTTCCTCGATGTACTTCCTAAGATTTTTCCAATGAGTGTTCGTGAGAGATGTTATATCCGGAATAATATCACTCCCAAGATATTTGGATCTAATTTCGTCGAAAGCCTGACAATGGCAAAGAAAGTGCTACAGAGTTTCAATGTCCTCTCTACATGCTTTACATTCGTCGAAGACCACACGTCCCATTGCCGGAATCCTCTTTAACCACTCAGAATACGTACCATCATACTAACCTCGGACTTGCTCGTTAAGGTGTGGTTCTAGCCGCCGTTTAATTATTCCAAGAGGCCTTATGGGTTTCTCTCTCACTTTTAATTCTGCCCTCGTTGCTTCAAATGGTTTTACGTTCGTCAAATTAACTACCTCGGGCTCCCTTCCCTTTAAAGCTATTACATTCACTCTTTCGTTGCCGACTACTCCAGAGTGGCTGGTAACCATATGATAAACCTTACCACTGTGAGAGTATTCGGTTAGAACCAATACGGAATAAGATATAATTGACATCTGGCTGTCGGTAAATATGTACGCATTCTGTTATAGCTTGGACTTCTGCTTAGAAGCTATTCTTGTGATTTGGTAGGTTAGGTTAGGTTGATAGGAGGTTGTATAGTACACCAAACCCGAAGAAATACACCTAGGCCACTATCGGGTCTGTTGAGCGCTCCTTTTTTTGAAAAAAAAAATTGTTCAGTGAGTATATTATTACCCAATGTTCCTGGAGGTAATTTCTAAGAATTTTCTAGTCAGTGTTAGTCAGGAATGTTATTTCCGGAATAACATCACTTCCAAGATACTTGGATCTAACCACGACGAATGCTTGACAGTGGCACAGTAAGTGCTCTAGAGTTTCACTGTCCTCTCCACATTCTCTACATTCGTTGAATCCGCACGACCAATTTTGTATAAATGTGCTCGTAATCCTGTGTAACCACTCAGAATACGTACCCTTAATACTCACTTGAGACTTGCTCATTTTGAGGAGATTTCTCGTCTTGTTCTCATCAGTGCCATCTTTGTGGTTATACCCACCGTTTCATTATTCCAAGAGGCCTTATGGGATTCTCTTACCCATATTTTTAATGCAGCTTTTGTTGCGTCGAATGTTTTGCGTTCGTCAGGTTAACTACCTCGAGCTATTTCATTCGCTGTTTCGTTGTCAACTACTCCCGAATTGCCTGGTACCCATACGATATAAACCTTACCTATGAGAAAGTATTCAGTTAAAGCTTTCTTATAATCCAATACGGTCTTAGATTTAATTCTATGTGATTTGGTGTTTCTGACTCTTCAGGTCCACTTTCTCCCCCAATTTAGAGCCATCCGTGTAGCAACGGATTCCTAATGTTCAGCTTGGCCAAGAAATTCTATCTGGAATTAGTGTTTCAAAGTTTCCGACATATTATGTGTCTGGTATGCGATCAGACACGTCCAATGATTGTGTATAGTCTTCTAATGTGTCCAGTATACATTGATGACCGCTTTTGGCCAGTGTGCCTAAAGTTATGAGCCGTTTGGCTATATGTTCCGCCTCATATCTTATATACAGCCTAAATGGGTGAAATATCTAGCAACGTTTCCAGAGCCTTAGTTGATGTAGTATTCATGGAACCACTTATAACCAAGCAGCATGTGTGCTCCCTGTAGTAGTATCAGTTTACACATTCTGTCCAAAGAAGTCCACCAGATTATTGAAGCATAAGCTAGAATTGTTCTAATTACACTTTTATAAAACCAATGTGTCAAAGTAGGACTAGGGCCCCATTTCATGTTTATGGTTCTCCTACATAGCGCCCAGCACCTATGTACCTTGTTGATCATATCCTCTATGTGGTGTCTCCATATAAATTTCCGGTACTTAACTCTGTCTGTCACCAGTATCTATTTGTCCAGGAAACAGGGTTTAATCTACTTAGAAATTTTTGACTTTCTTGAGCAAAGATTGAAACCTCTCAGTTGAGCCCAGCTCAATGAGGTATTTAGAGCCTCTTCAGCTCTTTCACGCAAGTAATTTGGATCCCTTCCCCTTAGAAGTATTACGACATCGTCTGTATAGCAGTCCTTTTTCAGTTTGGAGGCTATTACTCCTGGTTACCCAGAGTAAAGGCGACAATATGCCACCCTGATATGTATGTATATCGTACATTTATCCATCTGTTCATTAGCATGTAGTTGATCCAATTTCGCAGCACCTGGTCAACATAAAACTGGTCTAAGGATTGCATAAAAGTATTAGTGTGCACGTTATTGAAGGAGACTTCGATGTCTATGCATAACGCCAGTGTATGCAGTTTGCTATCGAAGGTTTCACCTATATAATGGACAACTTCGTTTAACGCGTTTTAAACCAATCCGCCTCTTTACTTAAGCAAGTGGGCGTGGCTTTTTCAACTAAAATTCATTTCTAATACAAAGAATACAACTTCATCAAAAAGTGAGAATGAGAAATTACATTTTAATATTATGTAATTTATATCAAATTGGGCGAAATAAATATATAGGCGTGGCACCTGCTACAAATATAAAAAGTTATGATTGAATGTTTTTAAATTTGTAATTGTCTAATGGAGTTTTTTGTTCAACAATATCACTAAATATTGAGATCATATAGTGCCTGAAACCCCTTAGTGTTATTCGTAAGACTTAGAGTGATGTAGTTTAGCAATAAAATTTTACTAATATTACTATGTAGCTTTAAATAACTTTTGTCAAGTGCATTTATATGAATTTATTATGATTTTATAACATCCTAATAAAACTTATATTTAAATAGCAGTTCTTGTGAAACAAACACTATAAACTTGACACGCACGCAGTATTTGTTGAGGTAAATTTTCCATCACTTTGGTTAGGGAGTCGTACATGCTATGCTGTAAATTATAAAATTATTTTTGAAAGTAATTATAGGTGATTATTTCCGCTGGCATTGTAAATAAATGAAATATTTTGCTCTTTTATATATAGATTTTCACAGGTATAGAAAAATAAAGAGGTAGTAGAGGTATGTGCGGAAGACACAGGGGCATATAGTGATTAATGTCTCTACTGTGAATCGAAAGCCTTTGTTAAACTTATAAAATCAACATCTCAAAACTTACCCATAGGCAGACATAGGATCATATGAATAATAACCCGTGGTAGGTTGTAAACCAGCCGAAGTCCAGGCAGTCATATCAGTACCCCCAGTAGAATCTTTTAAACCATAAGGATTACTCTAAAAAGATAGAAAAGACAAAATCACAAATAAAATTAATATTTATAAATTTTAAATTTATTAATTGTTTAATTAAAGCAAAAATCATCTTTAAATCAATTTAATGCTCTTATAAACTGACACATAAAATTTATTTATAAAATATTTAAACAAAACATGTGTTTAATTTTTAAAAGCCATAAAAACTGATATTTTCCCACAGTATTTAAACGGTCAGAAATGACAAGAGCAACAACAGCAACAACAGCAACAACAACAACTAATCTATACATATTTATTAATATGATTTTTACAACAACATTAACATTCAATAGTTTTATTTATTTGTCACAAAAATTTTGTAAAACATGTTGTTTAACTCGTACTTATAAAAATTCAACAAATTATAAAACATTCAATACAATTTCCATTTCCAGCCTAAACAAGTCGTTCCGTCTGTCCGTCTGTCTGACGACCACAATAGTCAACTATATTTTGCTATATGGTCGCAACTGGAATACATTCAATACCTCTAGCTAAATAGATGGACGTATGTATTGTTAGTTAACAGATCTCAGAATACAAATATAAAACAATAAAAAAAAAGTTGCTTAAATAACTCTACTATAAACAGCTTGACTAGAATAATAAATAAATTTATAAATAAAATAGTTCATCTTCTTCCTCTTCTAAGTTATAAATCTGTTGTATTCAGGGGTTTGGTCTTCTTTTGGCTTCAGCTCATCTTTGGTAAAATACTAACAAAACAACAATGGTGGAAAAAATTGTTAACAACTACAATAACATTATATGATTATGGCGTTTGAAAGAGTTCCAACAACACAATAATAACAAATTTAACTAGCAACAACAAATGTATTTTTAATTGTTTCATTTAAACCATTTCGTTTCGTTTTGTATTTAAACAAATGGTCTCAATAATCACGATACGCTCTGAATGTCAGTTATACATATAATCAGTGATGCCAGGAGATTTTTTTCAGAAATCCCTACGCTTATGAGAAAAAATACCTTTTTTCCCTACACCCAATTTTTATTTTCCCTACATTTTTCCCTACACTACTTTTTCCATTTTTTTTCCAAGTTTATCTTAAAAAATACAAAAATAACATAAACAACTAAAATATTAGCTCTGTTTTATAATATACATATTTAAATTTTTAGGAATGAAATTTCTAGAATTTAAATTTTTAATTTTTTACTTTCAATTTTACATCATACAAATCTTCCAACTGCGAGTCTTCAGTTAAGATTAAAAAAACAAGACAATTGAGAGATTTATGGCAGTATCACGATTCGATGTTAAAATTTTATTTTATGTGCCCCCAACAAAAAAATTTCATAAAATTTAATATAATTATTTTAAATAAGGTTTACTTTTGCGGTTTACTTTTATAAATTTTCAGAACATTAAATTATTTTTTTTTCAATCCTGAGTTACTGCATTAAGCCCCCGACTACTCTATCTATAAGGAGTCAGAATATATCGCCCTACATGATTGGCATAATCCAAAAAGTTCTTTCAAGAAAAATGGATATGAATATTTAATAACATTTAACTATTTCTTTGATAACTTTTAAACAAATCAAGGGATTTTAAAAATCCAAATTCAGATAGTTGAGGTTAATATGTTTCTCATCTAAATTGAAATTAAATTTTTAGTTGTCTAATATTCACGAAAACGTGGGTTTTAGTTTTTACGTTTACAAAAAATCGATTTCACATCGAAAATAATAGACATATTAGAAATTTGATAAATCTATATGAAAGATTTTAGTATGTCGCATGTTTTGTAGACCTCAGTTCAAGAAACCCGAATTTTGGATTATGCCAGGCTTGTAGCGATATGTAGGTACACATATTGTAGAAATTACAAGCGGAATTTTTACTAACGATACACTTAAAATTGATTTCATTTTTAATTTTAAAGTTTAATACATAAAAGAGTATATTTTTAGTTGATAAAAACTATGAAATTGAAAAAATCCCTACAATTTGACAATAGTAAGAAATCTTTCCCTTTTTCCCTACACGTGAAATTTTTGAAAAAAATCCCTACAAAAGGGAAAAATCCCTACACTTGGCATCACTGCATATAATAAAGAAATTATGTTATTGCTGTTGTTTACGTTCATTTAGACAGTGATAGATCTTGTCATTGGTACGATTGGTACTAGGAATGTGTAAGTAAAAGAACTTATATACATTTGCAACGAATTGTATATAACCTTCACAATTGATTTCGATTAGTTTATGTTAAATGATCATTCGCCATTTAGAGAGTATAGTTGAAGGCCATTTTGATATCTTTAAAAGTTTTCCTCCTTATTCAAACCTCTAACGGTAATTGCATCCTAGCGGACCAAGAATAACTAATAATTTTTACTTAACGGTCAACGTGTAGATCTACTCGCGAGTTATGTCTTTTCGTTATCCTGCCAACCTTAGCAAAATACTACTACAGAGTTGAGTATCTTGAACTACGTGGCGTAGAATGTGCCAAGTGTACATGTCATTGCAATGTAAAGGTAAAAGAGAAGTATGAACTCGGAGGAATTTCAAAGCAGCCCCACCCATTTAATATTGGTGAGTGTTCTGAGTCAGAGTCCTCAAATCGTAATAATAACAGCATAATCTCAATAAAGATGAAGTAGTAAGAATTTTGGACATGGATAATGTAGCAGGAAATGCTCTAGAATACCATATTGGATTAATGCCAGAATACTCTGAAAGATATGTCGGCTTCTCTTTCAAACACCTGAGACAAAGAGAATTGAACACTTCGAATAGGTTAGGCTAGGTTGATAGGAGGATGTACATATCTACATCAAATCCTAAGAAATACACCTAGGTCACTATCGAGCCTAGTTGGTAAAAACAAAAACCTTATTTAGTATTCACTGAATGCATTATCGTCAGATGTCCAGAAAATCAGTTTCCTGGACGTAATTGCTACGAATTTTCCAATCACTGTTCGTGAGTGATTTTATATCCGGAATAATATCACTCTCAAGATATTTGGATCTAATTTCGACGAAAGACTGACAGTGATAAAGAAAGTGCTCCAGAGAAAGTGCTCTACATTCGTTTGATTTCACACGTTACCATTCCAATTTTAAAAATGACAACTTTAGAGACGACACAAGCCCTAGATTTGTTCTTGGCAAGACTAACCATGGAGTTCTGGTCGATAACTATTACAAGTAAAGCTCCCTCAGATTCTTCCTTCCTGTGAAAAACATCCCACTTTTCCATGGCCAGTTCTACATTTTGACGTCCGAGAATTTCAAATATAAGCTCATAAGCCAATTTACTGACCCAACCTTTTATGTAGACTGTGGACCTTAGGAGCACCGGAAGATCCCACTTTTTCACCAGTAACAGCTTTGCGCCGTCCCAGGGAGGGGACGGCGTTTTTAGGACGGCGGACATTAAGTTCTTCAGGCTACCAGTACATTGGTGAGATGCCAACCTCATCAACATCACGCCTATGCTGAACTCACAGCTTACACTCTCCATTGGTAGTTTAGCCTTTGAAGCGATAGCGTGGTCCCCTATCTTATTGTTGACCAGATCTTCTACCTTACTCTACTGGTCTATTGGAATTCTGCCAGTTGTATAATCGGCATCGTATACTGCATAGCAGAGATCGTTCAGGTGTTTTCCTTTGGCAACTTTAGCGTAAGATGGCGGCTATTTTCCATTTCCACGGTCTAGCTTCTCCTTCCTAGGCGTATTCGTCTAGCAGGATTCTGACTTGAGGTTCCTTAGGTGTGGCTTGGCTTCGACTGTATATTAGATGACGGGGAGTTTTTTTCTTCTTAGGTTTATTCTCAGTTGTCAACTCCTCGGGAGACCACATCCTCCTTGCCTCAGATATTGAGAGTGTCGTGAGATTGACACTATGATTTCCTGACGCATCTTCTTCAACTTTCTCCTCTGTGCTTCAGAAAGCCGTTTTTTTAGTAATAGATAATGGACAGTCTGCCCTTCCTCCCTTAGCTTAAGTGGAACTATAGCGGGAGAAGGCAGACTTTCCATCACCACCGCCTATCCGGCACCCGAAAACGCGATCTGTGGGAAAAAATCTATCTATCTATCTATCATCTATCAGCAGATCGAAGCGAGCGACGAGCGAGCGAGCGGCGAGCGAGCGAGCGAGCGAGCGAGCGAGCGAGCGAGCGAGCGAGCGAGCGGAGCGAGCGAGCGAGCGAGCGAGCGAGCGAGCGAGAGAGAGAGCGAGCGAGAGGAGAGCGAGCGAGCGAGCGAGCGAGCGAGAGCGAGCGAGCGAGCGAGCGAGAGAGCGAGCGAGCGAGCGAGCGGAGCGAGCGAGCGAGCGAGGAGCGAGCGAGCGAGCTAGCGAGCGAGCGAGCGAGCGAGCGAGCGAGGCGAGCGAGCGAGCGAGTAGCGAGCGAGCGAGCGAGCGAGCGAGCGAGCGAGCGAGGCGAGCGAGGAGCGAGCGAGCGAGCGAGAGCGAGCGAGCGAGAGAGCGAGCGAGCGAGCGAGCGAGAGCGAGCGAGCGAGCGAGCGAGCGAGCGAGCGAGCGAGCGAGAGAGCGAGCGAGGGCAGCGAGCGAGCGAGCGAGCGAGCGAGCGAGCGAGCGAGCGAGGAGCGAGCGACGAGCGAGCGACAGCGAGCGAGCGAGCGAGCGAGCGAGCGAGCGAGCGAGCGAGCGAGCGAGCGAGCGAGCGAGCGAGCAGAGACGAGCGAGCGAGCGAGGCGAGCGAGCGAGCGAGCTACGATCGAGCGAGCGAGCGAGCGAGCGAGCGAGAGGAGAGGAGAGAGAGCGATATAATATCGATCTATATAGCTAAATATCTATCTGTCTATCTATCTATCTATCGATCATCTCCATCTATCTATCATCTATCTATCTATCTATCTTTTTTTTTTTTTTTTTTTTTTTTTTTTTTTTTTGTATAGTGGAGGAGGAAACCTTACATAGGTCCCATAAAGGGTATGTCGGATTCCTACCGACTAAAACCACCTCCATCGTCAACACCACACTCCGCGGAACTGCCACCAGGTACTACTTCGCGGGGTGGTCAGCTTTGACGCTGAACTTCCTTAACTCTCAGAGTTCGTCTCCTAGGCCACGTTCTGGGCCGTGCGAATAATCTCTGCATCGCGCAGAGCTATATTTATTGAAGTTATGTACATGTTCACCAATGACCAGTTATGTTCTGATTTTAGAATTGCTTCTATTATATTGTCTGTCCTTATTTGTTCGCCAATGCACGATTCCAACCTGCTTCGTAGTCCAGAGAATTGTGGGCAATTAAAAACGACATGTTCTACTGTTTCATCTAGATCTGGGCATTTCGGGCATCTTGGTGAGTTGTCATGGCCAAACCGGTATAAATAGCTCCTATAGATACCATGTCCTGTAAGGAATTGCGTCAAATGGTAGTTCAGCTCACCATGGCGTCTATTTATCCATATATTGATGTCTGGGATTAGTTGAAAGGTCCATCGGCCCTTACTTGTACTTTCCCATCTCCTCTGCCATTCCCTCATAGTTTTCTCCCTTTCTATCCGGCTTATTTCCACCTTTGGGATATGTGGGTTTCTAGATTTCTCTTCGTAGACAGCCGATAGTTCTTTGGCTGCTAAGTCCACAGGTATTATGCCCGCTACTACATTTGCTGCTTCTGCAGAAATTGTTCTGTAACCACTACATACTCTTAGGCAGCTTCTTCTATGTATTGCAGAAATGTTTTTTCTAGATGCTTCAGATATTGCGCATTCCCAAATTGGTGCTCCATAAAGAATAACTGAGTTCGTTACCCTTGAAATTAAAATTCTTCTACTCTGTCGTGGGCCACCGATGTTTGGCATCATTCTTGCTAAGGCATTTGATACAGCTGTTGCTTTCTCACATGTATATTCTATGTGTTTCTTAAAGTTTAGGCGATCGTCAACCATTATACCTAAGTATTTAATAGATTCAGACGATTTGATTTCAGTTGTCCCCACAGTAAATGAAAGAGTCTCTCTCTTCCTCTTTCCGCTTATAAGCACTGCCTCCGTTTTATGCTCTGCAAGTTTCAGATTCATATCTTTCATCCAATTTCTAAGAATTGCAATTGATTCGTTCGCATATAACTGGACTTCATTCAGGTGACGTGCTCTGACAAGGATTGCGACGTCGTCTGCGAATCCTACAACGGTCGCTTCTTCTGGGATTCTTAAGTCAAATATGCCATTGTACATAATATTCCACAGGAGTGGTCCTAGGACTGATCCTTGTGGGACACCTGATGTAATATTATACGATTCCGTACCATTGTCAGTTTCGAACCACAGTGTTCTTTTTGAGAAGTAATCCTTTATTATTGCAATAAGGTATTCGGGGACATTAAGAGATCTTAACGAGGAAATAATGTGTTTCCATCCCGCAGAATTAAAAGCATTTTTAACGTTTAGTGTAATTATGGCACAGTAATATCTATTCTTGCCTTTTCCATTGATTGCATTCTTAGCTGTTTCAGTTACGAAATTCACTGCATCAATTGTTGATCTAGCCTTTCTAAATCCATATTGCCTATCCGATAGCCCACAGGTTTCTTCTACTGCCTTTAACAGTCTCGTATAGACAATTCTTTCCAAGCATTTGCCTAAGGTGTCAAGTAGACAGATTGGTCGGTATGATTGTGGTTCACCTAATGTTTTTCCTGGTTTTGGTATCAGAATTAGTTTTTGTTTCTTCCAGATCTCGGGGAATTTCCCCTCTCTGAGACTTCTGCTGAACAGCCTGGTAAAAATCTCTGGTCTTGATTTTAGAGCGATCTTTAAAGCCCTATTCGGAATGAAGTCAAGGCCTGGTGCTTTGTTATCGCCAATCCTTGCACAGAGGTTTATTATTTCCTCCTCTGTCACTTCTATCTCGCCTTGTTGCACGATTGAATACGGCTCTGAGTACGGTTCTCCTTCCGGGAATAGAACTGATACTATTTCTCTAATAAGGTTAGGGCATGTTATTTGGGCTGACCTCTTCCCCTTTAGCTTTGACATTACAACTCGATATGCGTTACCCCAGGGATTTGCATCGGCTTCGTTGCATAGTTCTTTAAAGCACTCGGATTTACTACGTCTAATGGCTTCTTGTAGGCCTTTCCTGGCTTCGTGATATATTTCCCTTTTAGCTATGAAGTCTGGTCTGCCTCTGCTTCTTTGGTATTTTCTTCTACTTCTCAAGCATTCGCTTCTAAGGGCTGATATATTATCATTCCACCAGTAGTTTTCTTTCCTTCTATGGTTTGATCTCTTTCTTGGCATGGACGCATCACAAGCCATCTTTAGTGCTGCTAAGACTTTTTCTGCCATATCGGATACCGGGCCATTTTCAATTTGCTGGTATGAAAAGGTTTCGGTAAAGGCTTCTTCATCGATCTTATCTTTCGCCCATCCTTGAAATTTAAATTTGTCTGATACTATACTCAATGATGTATTAGGATTAATTGTGAAAATTACAGCCTGATGGTCACTATGAGTATAGTGTTCGCTAACATACCAATCCATTTCTTTTGATAAACTAGAGCTCACGAAGGTTATGTCGACTACTGACCCATAACCAGCTCTCCGAAAAGTGTGTGCCTGTCCTTTGTTTGCTAGAATCACGTCAAGTCTAGAAAACGCGTCCAGAAGTATTTTGCCTCTTTTGTTTGTTCTTTAGCTACCCCAATCTATTGCCCATGCATTAAAATCACCTCCTATGACAATTGGATTATGCCTATTTGCGTCGTTCACTAGGTTGTCTATTATTTGCTCGAATTCATGTTGTGGTATATTAGGTGATATATAGCAGCTATATACGAATATTCCACCGATCTTAATTCTTACGAAGCCTTCTTGTAAATGGTGCATACCTTTCTCTATTGCTTTGTTGCCGCAGGCCCACACTGCTGCTTTACCTGTTGAATCACTTTCCCAAACATTTCTCTCAAGGTTTTTGTACTGCTCGCAAACAAGGGCGACGTCAATTTGTTGTTCACAGATGGTCTGTTTTAATAGCTCCTGCGCTGCACTACAATGGTTTATATTAAGCTGAATAAACTTCATTTGTGTCTGGAACTTAACGCCTTTCTAAATATAGGACATCTATAGCTACCAGCATTGTGCTTTAGATCCGTATTCCCTCCAGCTTTACATAGCATGCAGTTCGGCTCGGCCTGACAATCCCTCACTAAATGCCCATCAAGTCCACACCTTAGACACCGATTCGATCTATCTACGTCAGATTTACAGAATCTTGAAATATGGCCAAATTCCAGACACCTAAAACACTTAGTGAGTGTAATGGTTTCTCTTATGCGACACATAGACCAACCAATTTTGATCTTTTTTAGCTTGAGGGCTTTCATTGCAGCTTCTGTTGGGAGGCTAATTTTAGCTGATTGAGTTCCTCCATAGGTCTTTCGGAGGGACTTAACAATATTTTCTCTTAGATCTGGTATACCTAGCGCTTTGGAAAAGGATTGACATATTTCTAACTTTGTAGTGATATCATCCATATCTTTACATTCAATAACAATCTCATCTATTCGTGTTTTTACATCCACTGATCCATCCAAAGATGTTTTAATTTTTTCATTAAATCTTTCTGCTAGGTTTTCGCTTCCAGACTTAAGTTCTAAAAGAAGGTCCCCTTTCTGGGTTCTTCGAATTTTGTTTACCTCATCACCTAGTTCTTTTAGTTCAGGGTCTGCCCTAATTTTCTTTAAAATATCAGCGTAAGAGATATCGTTTTTGGCAGATATTATCATAGTATCTGGCCGAGGCTTGCGGGATCTCGTATTCTTTTTCTTCTTAACTATAGCCCATCCTAGGTTCTAGCTTCTAGGTTATCCGACTCTGGCTTTCTACTAGGGAGTTCTTCTAGTGGAGTTAGTGTTGTCCTATTTTGTGGAAGGCTTTGCTTCAGTCTTTTCGGCGTCGGCATTTTTGGAGCTGTTTTGTCTTCTAAATTTCTTTTCGATTCCCTTTTGGACGGCCATGCTATTGGTGATGTCTGCATGGACTGTTCCACTTCTTGTCGTGGTGATGTCTGCGTGGACTGTTCTACTTCTTGTCGGTATGTCATATTTATACCATTACGTAGTTCTTCTCTTGTTTTATTATACATAGCTCGGATTGCGGTCAATTGATCTTTAATGGCATTGTGTACGTTGTTTTTGAGTTTTACAAAGTCCATCAAATCAACAATTAAGTTCCCTAAAAGGCAGAATGACTCTGAAGGCTGTGCATTATCACTAATTGCCTCTTCTTGAGTCGTGTTTTCTTTGCTGCTAGTAGTTTGCGGTGGAGTTCTTTTTGTAGCCGCACTTCTTTGGAAAGGGTTTATTTGATTTTTCCCACCTTGATTTGTAGTACCACTGCGAGAAAAACTGCTCACTGGAGTAAAATAGTGTTCCTGTCCACCAATAGGTTGGTCGCTATTTTCTCCCCCTTTATTGCACTCCTTCTGGTGATTGTTGCTTGTAGCATTATCTGTTACCTTAGCCAAGCTTACCGGGGTAACATTGCAGGCGCTGGATTTCGACGACTGGTAGCCTGCTCGCGCACTACCCAAAGCCGCCGGTACTGGGGTCATTACTCCCTGCACCGTAATTGAATTTTCCTTATTAAACTTTTCCATGTTTGTTTTGTTATTCCGGGATCCTACCCGTAGCGTTTTTGACCTAACCGCCAGGATATTGATTCGCAGCCGCCCCTTACTTGGGAAACAGACGCTGACCAGAGAGCCGTTCAATATGAAACAGACGCTTCTGGGTTTAAATATGACTAGAGGAACCACGAAGACGTCACTCTTCTAATTACACCTCTCTAGAGGGTACCTCTTGTGGGGGATGCTTACTTACTGGCGGCATCTAATCGCCATGTCACAGAATCGTCATTAGGCTCATGTAACCTTTTTCTAGCACGCCCTCGAATTCTGCCGCTCATGGTCGGGGACTGCTTATCTATCGCAGCTGGCCTACATATTTGTAGGTCGTTCAGCTATCCGCCACCTGCTGACCCCGATAGTAGCCAGAGCCACGGCCCTATCCCTATCTATCTATCTATCTATCTATCTATCTATCTATCTATCTATCTATCTATCTATCTATCTATCTATCTATCTATCTATCTATCTATCTATCTATCTATCTATCTATCTATCTATCTATCTATCTATCTATCTATCTATCTATCTATCTATCTATCTATCTATCTATCTATCTATCTATCTATCTATCTATCTATCTATCTATCTATCTATCTATCTATCTATCTATCTATCTATCTTTCTATCTATCTTTCTATCTATCTATAACGATAACCGGAGGTGTTGTTAACGAGGGTTAGAGTTCTTAAATTTTATCGGAGTATTTTTAGTATAAATATGAATATTTTGGAAAACAAACGAGGGGGCATAGCACCTCCCATGTGAACTTAATATATAATTTCGTATTTTTTGGAAAACAAACGAGGGGGCATAGCACCTCCCATATGAACTTAATATATAATTTCGTATATCTTCGAAACTATTACAGAGAAAGTCCTCAAATTTTGCACAGCAGACATTGGAATCCATATAAATAATTTAGGAAAGAATGGAGAGACTAGCAATATGGGGCGTAATACATATAAATTAAATACAGAAATTAGTTTATAAAGGAAATCATTGGAGCTAGAATTAAAATTTTGCACGAACAAATTCAACATCCATGTAAACATTTAAGTAATAAATTGGCGCATTAGTAATAGCAGGCATGGTACCTCCTATTTGTATTTAATACAAGAATTATTATATCTGGGAAACCATTAAAGCTATAATGCTGAACATTTTGTTCAAAAATAATGGGATTATCAATAGTGGCCGAAACACCTAAATTTCACATCCATTTGTAAAAAATCGTAAAGTTTTTTATTTATATTCTTTTTAGGGTAACGAAGCTAGCTAGTACATACTATATACTTTTTATGGCCGGAACATTATATTGTGAAAATTACAAACGGAATGACAAATGAATGTGACACTAAAATGAATCATAGGCGTTATGACAACTCCAAAAGTGTCACTACGTGCATGAGCCATGTGACATAAGGTCCATGGATTTCAAACAGTCCATTTATCAAAAAAGGCTTTATTTAGCGGAGCTATTCAAAATACCCCTGAGTTGAAATCATCTGCGCCCGGCTGGAGGCCGGCTATCCAAAACACTTTTTAACGCGAATTCAAAATGCAACATACACCAATCTTGTTCCTGGATAAGAAAATCTCTTTCTTAAATTCTAAACCCAATTCTATTAAATTCTAAGTCCAATACATTTGTGTTTTATTGTTTAAAATGTCACAATGTCCATGTAAATTCTGACATGCCACCGTTAAAAACAGTATTTTGGAACAACAATAATTTTGAAACAAAAAATCTGGTAGCTTTGGTTTTACTTACAATAATAAATAGTCTGACGAACTCTTTATGTATTTTAGTTTGTGCTCGTATCTTGTAAGAGCGTAAAAAGAAAATTCAAACATATATAATAATTATCCATAGAATACGTACTCTAAGTGCACTGAATAAAATTTAAATATGTTCATATACTTTGTAGTTTTTTTTTATAAGTATTTAGTTAAGAACTGAGTTAAGAACTGAGTTTGTTTATTTTATCTTATTAGTCATTTAATGAAAAATTACAACCAAAATTCGTTGCTAATTTTTGCTGTATTTATTTTTTTTTTTTTTTCAATATGCGGTTTACTTGAACTGAAATAAATCACATTATCTAATTTTGTAGACTATTTCGAAACTTATTCTAATACTCATAAGTCTCGAATTGATATTAAAATTGTTATACAATTCAATGTAAATACGTTTCATATTATTAGACCCTATTAAACTTTTTTCAATATTTGAAGACTCAAAAATCTCCTCAACAATGCAACACACAAAACAAATCCACCAAATAGTGACTAAAATGAGATTAGTATTCAGTAATATTTCGAAGCGTTGCAAACGAAATGGCGAAATCAATAGCACATATTTTGTGGGAGAATAGGTATCAAACATAATTGCTCTTAGTTAAATTTTCCACACTGTACGCAATATGTTTGTGCGAATGTCCAAATACAATCATACACGTTAGTCGTTTCCTCTCAATGTTTTTCTTTTATTTTTTTTTATTATTTATTTAGTCGTATATTTTTAAGTTTGTTGCAATATTATTGTTTTCTATCTTTAGTATAGTTGTAGTTGTTCTTGCTCTTGTTATAGTTGTTAGTTTTTCTTTTCTGTAGCTTCTACATACTCATTGTTTTGATGCTGTTGTTTGCTGTCTGTCTGTCGTTGAACATCGAAATCTCTGTCATGTCACTTTTATTTTGAATGTTGTGTCAACAATTATAATAAAAATATACCAAGAGTTGCCAACCTTATACAAAAATTGTGATAATTCTTCTTCCCGCCTCCAAGACAAATTTAAAATACATAACGAAGTCTTGTGTTAAAACACAATCTGAAGCCCTTTAAAAGTGTTAAGAACAGAAAGTCATTTTCATTTCAACTTTGAATGAAAACGTACTTTTTTAAAAAAGGGAGAAGGTATGGCTATGGGGTGTGCAAGGTCATTCTACTTGAAAAACTGTAAAGACTTTTTGACGTCATTTTATTTTGTATGTACAAATGTATGTGTGAGTATGTATTTGGTTGTGTGTAAGTACATGTGAGCGTATGAATGATTTTGTTTTATTTTTTAAATAATTGTGAAAAAATATAAGTGTTTTAAAATAAAACACAAATTATACTTTTCTAGAAAAATTATTAAAGAATAACAAAACATAAAACAAATTTTCCTTTAACTTTTGCAAATTGTTTTCTTATGTTTTTATTGAAAATAGTTTTGTTTAAAAGAAATTTGTGTTTAGATTTCGAACTCATTTTCTTGATTAACAATAAAATAAGTAAATTTGCATTTTTATTTACTGTTCCTTTAGAGTTCAAATTCATATGAAACTCTTTTAAATTATGTAGAGCTCGATCCACAACTGAATGAAGCGCTTATTGAAGGACCTATTCCAAATATGTTTGTATGTATGATAATAAAATTCAGCATAAATTTAATAATAAAAAAGTTGGAAATAAAGCTAATTTTTATTTAAAAAATATATACATAGATAGATAGATAGATAGATAGATAGATAGATAGATAGATAGATAGATAGATAGATAGATAGATAGATAGATAGATAGATAGATAGATAGATAGATAGATAGATGATAGATAGATAGATAGATAGATAGATAGATAGATAGATTAGATAGATAGATAGATAGATAGATAGATAGATAGATAGATAGATAGATAGATAGATAGATAGATAGATAGATAGATAGATAGATAGATAGATTAGATAGATAGATAGATAGATAGATAGATAAGATAGATAGAGAGATAGATAGATAGATAGATAGATAGATAGATAGATAGATAGATAGATAGATAGATAGATAGATAGATAGATAGATAGATAGATAGATAGATAGATAGATAGATAGATAGATAGATAGATAGATAGATAGATAGATAGATAGATAGATAGATAGATAGATAGAGATAGAGATAGATAGATAGATAGATAGATAGTAGATAGATAGATAGATAGAGATAGATAGATAGATAGATAGATGATAGATAGATAGATAGATAGATAGATAGATAGATAGATAGATAGATAGATAGATAGATAGATAGATAGAGATAGATAGATAGATAGATAGATAGATAGATAGATAGATAGATAGATAGATAGATAGATAGATAGATAGATAGATAGATAGATAGATAGATAGATAGATAGATAGATAGATAGATAGATAGATAGATAGATAGATAGATAGATAGATAGATAGATAGATAGATAGATAGAGTGGGATATATCCCAATTTGTTTTCCTTTAATTGAAACAGAAATATATTTTTGCTCAAATTTTCATAACTCTCAAGAATTTGTACCGTTTTGGAATGGTGGTAAAAAACCTTATTAATCTTAAATTAAATGACTTTTCTGTAAAATTTCTATGGATGTCGCTTAAGTCACTATTTACTTAATGTTCGTGCCATTTTGATAACTATTTTTTTAATAACAGTAATTATATATGTAAGCTTTACAAAAATCTGTCCCACAGAGCGACGTGGGTATTGGTGTCATAGTTTTTGGCGCGGGTATAGGAAGGTTAAGGGTATATAAGATTCGGCATAGCCGAATTGTTAATTATCTTCATACTAAGATATAAGACTATTAAATACACAAAAATACTACTGTTTCCAAATTTTACAACTATTTATTTTTTAAGGCAGGTCTGTTGTGTTTATTTTTTATTTTTAAATGACATTAGGAGGTGGATGTAATTATCCTATACAGATATACATAATATTTGTTTATTATTGTGTTAACATAATAAGTGAAATTGTGACGAAAGCATGAAAACTTTAGCGAAAACACATTAATTTCTGTTTGTGTTTTAATTAATTGAAACATTTGAAAAATATATTGCCGAAACGTGTGGGAAAAAACGATTGAGTAAGATTTATTTTTGGAATTTATTATAAATCTTTTTAATATGTGACAAGCACAGAAACCAATTAGTCGTTTGCAAAACGTCTACAACATGAGTCAAACATTCATATTTCTAAAACAACACCTTAAAACTTCCTTCCAAGAACTTTTAATTATTTATAATATTGGAAAGAAAACAAGAACATATTTTGACTACAGTGGGATACGGCGACTATTTCGTATTACTTTAAATTTATTCGATATTCGTTCACCGGTAGAGATATTTTTTTAGCATTTAGTATGAATGTATGAATTCTAAATCAGGTTCCATTAGAATCCGTTGATCTAGAACCCTTTAAAATGTTAAAACTACATAAATACGTTGATAATTCCGCAACCAAGACTTAAAAATTAATAAACAAGTTTTATTGGGGCCTAAGATCATCTCTCTACCAAATTTTATGAAAATCGGTCAATAATTAACTCTAAATAACATTTCGAGTAAAATGAGATTTTATTTTAATATTTCCTACTTCTTCGAGTTCAGTGGACATTATTTCTTAATCTGGGACATATGGGGGCTTGGGTCAATTATAAAATTTAGTAAAGAAATTTTGTTTCTTTATTTTTGGCGTGATAGTAGTGAGAGTGGAATTTTTACTTAGGTTGATAGGAGAATGTATATTGCATCAAATCCGAAGAAATACACATATGCCACTATCGGGCCTGTTGTGCGATCCTTTTCAATAAAGTAAGTTTACACTTACTATTCTTGACATTTAAGAAGATTTCATTTTTTCTAATATTTCTTGAAAATGTGTGTGATATGAAAAATAAGAAGGAAAAATGGGATATTTATCAAAATTCCATTTAAAATAAAAAAATAGATATTTAAATATAACATTACCTTTTATTTTAGATTAACTTTTCATTCATGTTTTTCAATTTATAAAAATTTTGTCGACATTTTAATTTTTTTTGTTTGTTTTTTTTTTTCCTCTTTTTTCTTGTGTAGTGTCGTATTTTTTAGTATTATTTAGGAAAAAACAGAGTTGCAACACTAAAAACTATTAGATTTTGAGTAGATTTTAACGAAATCTAGTTACGAAGTAGATTTTGTTTTGTATGGGAAATCTAGTTAAAATCAAGTAGATTTGGCTCGAAATCTCATAAGTACTAGATTTCGTGTATGTGTAAATGGGGTATAACTTTGTAATAATCTACTAATTTTCATTATTTTTACTTCTTAATTTGCATTAATCTTTTAAAACTCACTTTTAATTTAATTTTCAATAATTGTATTTTTTTATTATTTTTACTTCTTAATTTGCATTAATTCTTTAATCTTTTAAAACTCACTTTTAATTTAATTTTCAATAATTGCATTTTAAATTAAGTAATATAAATTTTTTCCTAATATATAAATTTGTATATGGTCACCTTAATACTTTTCATTCATAATTATTAAAAACAAATACGTTCCACATCTAAATTCCACATTTTGACTTTTCATTACACTAACTCATAAATAAACAAATACACATTTCATAAACATAAAACTCCATATTTAAAATCCTCTCTCAAAATTTAATTACACTAACACACTAATTCATCAATAATAGTATAAAATATTTAAAATTCAAATTTAAAAGAACAAACTCACAGCCGTCTACGAGCGCTTGCAGACTTCGTGGGATAAATCATGTAAGTCATATATCATTTTCTTATTACTAAAATACACTTGTTTGAAATCTACATTCAAAAGCATGAATAATTCTTAAATTTTTGTTTATAATTTAAATTTTCATGTTATACATTAAGGTTACCACCTTTAAATTATTAAACCTAAATAGTGATATTCATGCTTTTAACATTCATAACAGAAAATAACACCATTTAGAATTAATTAGATTTCCTAAATAAATAATGGAATGATTGATAATTTTGTAAAATAAATAAGAGTGACCACATATAATTAATTAAATTCTATTCAATTAATCTTAAATATTTTTTTTTTTATAATTTTGTTGATTTTGTTACTTAATATATTATGAAATGCCATTAAATAAATATATCAATCTCACTTTTGATATTATTAAAATGAAGATCTAAACTTTTATTTGTTGTAATTATTTACGAACGGTGAAGTCCTGTAGGTAGTGTAAAGTATCTTTTGGGATGGTATTGAAAATTTTATTTTACCATTAGGGAGGGTCGGAAATAGAGGGAATGGAATCAACACCTTAACCCATTCCCAACCATTATCAACGATGTTCCCTTTTATGTTATTTTCCTAAAATACCACTACAATTTTTGAGAGCTACCTAAAGTAAAGTTCATTGTAGCGAGTTTCGATCAGGTCTTCTAAAGGACAAGAACACACCCCAACGACGAGCAGAGCCGGTTTATTAGGTAGCCTCGTCCTTCAGAGACTTGATAGTAGTAGTAGAAATCGTTACATTGCCTCCTGTCTATCGGTAAATATTTTAAGCCCAAATTTTTCAATAACATTTGTTGTCAAGTATATATATATATATATATATATATATATATATATATATATATATATATATATATATATATATATATATATATACAACAACAACATGCAATGTTGACCACGCAACAATTCCTTGCAATCAAAATTTTATGGACATCCATGTAGCAACGGATTCCAAGACATTCTATCTGTATAGCCTTATAATGTGTCCAGTATACATTGATGGTGTGTCCTATAACCGCTTTTGGCCAGTTCGTCTAAAGCTCTGAGCTATTCAGCTGTAAGTGGCGTCTTCGTCGGCTTAACATTGAGGCATCTCGATTGAGCCCAGCTTAAGATCGTATTCAGAGCCTCCTCAGTACTTCCTTCCCCTTAGAAGTATTACGACATCTGCATAGCAGACAGGTCTATTCATTTCTGGGTTAGGGTCCTTATGAGGCTATTAATCGTGGTAACACAGAGTAGAGGAGACAAAATGCCACCCTGTGGTGTACCGCAAAATACCATTTTCTTGATAGTTATATCGTACATCTCGGAGCTTATCCATCTGTTCCTTAGCATGTGGTAGAACCAGTTACGGAGAACCCAGTTAACCCATGATGTAAGGATTGGATAAGAGTACCAGTGTGCACGTTATTGAAAACGCCTTCGATTTCAATGTATAGCTCCAGTGTATACAGTTTGCTTTCGAAGGATTCATGTAGTGGACAACTTCGTTTAACAGGGTTTCCACAGATCGTCCCTTTACATAAGCATGGGAAATGAGAGTATATTATTAGTTTCAGTGTCTCCTCCATATCCTCCTGCCCGTGTAATTGATCATAGATTCCGGTTGGACATGAGTCGACATGTCCTTTACGCTATCTACCTATTCACAGAAAAGTTTCCAGGGTCTCGTTTGGCTTTTCGGAAGATTTTATTATATTCACCAAGTTTACTATGATACTCATCCCAGTTTACTAGAGTCTTTTTAAGGTTCCGGATCTCCCCTGCTACACAGGTTTTCTCCTGGGCAGATCTCCGCTCTCACAGAGGGCAGCTGTCTTCGAACGATTCAACCAGGGCATTTGTGTATCTTTCTACTTTGGCTTCTATATCCTCATTATTTCGACATTGAAAAGTGTCCTGACGTACACGGTTCTTTGGTAAGGTCCCGAACATTGTCCAATTAGTTTTAGATTTATTCCGAAACTTTATCGGCTTTGGTGGTGGCCGTAGTATTTAGAATCTTATGTATCGATGGTCTGAAAAGGAGTGCTCGTCCGAAACTCTCCAATCCTGAACTTAGTTTATAAGTTCTTCGAACATATAGTTATATCGTTTTACTTCTTCTCTGATTCTCTTGACGAAGCTAGCTCTTTATTTCCTAAGTTCAATATGATCAAGTCTTTAGTATTAAAGATTTTGAGATACAAGTGTACAGTCACAATGACTGAAATATCGAAAAATTGGTAGGGGGATACGACTTTTTGTTGTCAGGACACCGAATAATACAAGGATTAGTGAAAATTATTTAAAAGTAATTTTTATTGTTGGCCTAAGTTATTAAAGAAACAAAAAGTTCTTTTTAGACGTTTATGCTAGTTCAATTGTGTACAAATTACAAGCGACATCACAAAACTATAAAACATTTGCCTTGTTTTTATTAAAATTAATAAAAAATCGTTAATATTCGTTATTGGTTCTTTTTTCAAAATGGTTGTTTTCATTTGATAAAGTTATATTTAAATTGAATGATAAAATAACGGCACAATCTAGATATAAAAGCTTTTTTATCCGAATTTCACCACATTTTAGATGGTGGTGAAAACGTGTTCGATAAAATGACAAACAGCTGAGAGAAAAACAAATGAAAAATACCGTCAGTCAAACAATACTAGTCCTCGAAAGCGAAAGACAATTGAAGTGAAAAGAAAAACAAAAAACATTTGTGAACTAAAAATTGGTGTTAAAGAGACCGGAAATGCAGATTTCTTATATGAAAATAGCCATTTATGCTCTGACATTTTTAACATACGCCTACTCCGGTTATGGTTCCAGTACTATTGCACATCTACGCGATGCCATCATAGCGGCGGAGGCCATATTTGGGGACGTCTTTAAGAACCTTATTACAGTGCTCAAAAAATTTCACACGGTACAAGAAGTTTTCGATGCAGCGGTGGAGGAACAATGTATATTTAAATGTCCAACATTAAACGGTGGACCAGGTTAGTGGAAATTTCATAATTAAATTACGTAAATTTCATTTAAGTTTTACTAAATTAATAATAATAATCTGTCAGTCAAAACTTATTTGCTTAAGTAGCAATGCCAAGGCAAAGAATATTTCTTTTCTCTGTTGTTGTTTATTTTTGTCTGAGTTCTGCTACCCCAACAGAACAAATGTCATATATTGTGATATTTGTTTTGTTGTTGCTCATACTTCAAATGTTTACAAATGCTTTAAATCAGCTGCTCCAGTAACACCAGCATTATTTTGTGATATTCCAGTCTTTTGTGCGCATGATACTGGAAGTAATAAATTTTAGAACAACACGCTGGAGCAGAATTGCCATACAAGAATTACGTGTTGATTTTGTTGTTGTGTGACGTGTTCCAATTGCAAGCACACAAGAAGAAAAGCTTTTTAAAACGAATTGCATTTAGAATGCAATAGATGTCGCTGAATTAAAACTTTTATTGTAAACTTATTAAGATAAATTATAAGTTTTGTTGGTAACGCACTTTATTTTAATGATGATTGAATGCGAATCCCAAAGTTGATCATCTCGGTTATAAATTTAAATAGCTAAAATTTCATCTATTATTCGAAAGCTAACCAAAAATTAATTACAAGCTTTTTTCGAAAAAAAATTACATTGAAAAGTAAGGATTTAAAATTCTAAATTTTATCCACACAATTATATTTTAATTCATTATTTTAACACGGTGTGACATTGGAGGCAAGTACTTACCACTCACAGTGGTCCAAATGCTCAATCTAGCAGGACAAAAGTCATAACTCGATTTTGAAAAGCCGTATAGAAATAAAGCTTTGCATGCTTATATACTACATAAAAAATGGGCAAAACCTGTTAAGTGGGCGTGGCATATTTGTTGACAATTCAATGATAATAAATAATACATATATACATATTTTTAAGCTATACTGGCTATGTTCAATGTGCTTCTCTAAACTGTAGTAGTTTCTGATAAAATTTCCATTATTTTAATATTATTGGAGGCCACTCCCACTACTGTTGGTCTGCTATTTCTATTCTATTTCTTTTAGTTTTCCATTTATACAAAATTAATTTTTTCTTTATGTGGGAGGTGGTCCTCCCATTTTTATTCTAAATATCTAAAACAAGTATGAAATTATAGTCGGGATTGGCCGACGATTTGATACCCTATATCGGTTATGAGAATAAATTCATAATAAAGCATTTATGTTGATTTGTACCTTGCCTCTGCTTTATTTAAGCAATTGATTGATGAAAAACTTATTTTCTGAAAGACTCTTTATATGGGAGCGGGGGAAAATATGGACCGATCCACATGAAATTTTGCTGATGGGTTTACGTTTACATAAACGCGACATTAGCCTTTTGAAGTAAATTTTTAACATTTAAGTAATTTTCTGATGGGAGGCTTTGTATGGGGGCTAGGGCCAAATGAGTACAACATTCGGTTGGGTCATCAAGGGTAGTCTAAAACTTAGTTAGATACGAGATACGAGTATATTATTTATAACTAAGAGCTAAAAAGCTCAAATCGGGGGTTCCGGTTGTATGGGGGCTAGGTTTTAACCAAACAATAAAACTCACAGCATATATTCTAATCCTTAATACGGTACATATGAAGTATAAATTAGATCCATAACTTATACGGTTCATACTTTATGGGTATCTAAACATGGGCATGTCGGATATTTGAGTGAAAAACTATAAATGTTGAAGACTGAATAATTTTAGAACACGTTATCCGATTTTAACAAATGACGTTTCGTTCGACAGGACTTCGAATCCTCAGTATTGACATATTATAAAAATTACATGACGTCCTGGCAAAAGGACCAAAGAAAAGGAAAATGTCCTTTATTCTTGAATTTCTTAAAAAGGATTTTTTCTTCAGCCGTTAGCAATGAAAGCATATAATTATTTATTTATACTTTTCGTGTCAGAGTTGATCTCTAAACCTATAGAGCGATCTCTTGTAAATATATCATATGAGAGAAGATTTAAATACCTTTTATTTGAGATATAAATCATCAAATTCTAACGAGTAAATTTATGTATTGTAGTTCTAAAATCATAATTTTTTATTCCAGAAATTCGACCTGTCCAAAATAAACTTTATACTCCAACAGCTGATGGTTGCGGTTCCTTAGGATTACGTATCAGTACGGAATATTTACCCGCCGTTGAAATGGAAACATGCTGTAATGAGCACGACATTTGCTACGATACATGCAACAGTGACAAGGAATTGTGTGATCTTGACTTTAAACGTTGCCTTTACAAATACTGCGATAGCTATGAAAAATCTATTGCTAGTGATCTTATGATGAAGGGTTGTAAAGCAGCCGCCAAAATGCTTTTTACTGGCACATTAACTTTAGGCTGTAAATCCTATTTGGATTCGCAGCAAAGGACATGCTATTGTCCGCCACCGAAACCACAACGAGACGATAAAAATAATTACTATAAAAATAATGAAGGAGGCGATAAATACTATAAGGGCAAAAAACAAAAGTACGGCTGGAAGGCTTCTAATGAAATTTAGTCCATATTCTTGAGCCAAGGAATATTTAAATAGTATTTTATATAGAGAATTTATGTATGAAGAGAATTTATTGTTGTTTTTAGTTGAATAACTTATTTATTATTTGCAAATCAATTTTACATTTGTGTTAAATGTTAAAATAGCAGTTAATTGATACATTTTTTAACCAATTTGTATATTCTATTTATATTTACGAAAATAACACCAAAGTTTATACAATTTTAAAAAATATTTATTTATTTATTTTCTAATGGCCAGCAGTTGGAAACAATTACCAAAACTGAAAACTGTTTCAAAGGTTTAAATTTGGAAGCACTATAAACATTTTCAAAGGATTTGAAATGTTATATTTGCAACAGCATATTAAATACACAGTTCGAAATTTGTTATTATTTAAATATTTAAAGATAATTTATTAGATATTATTTAACAAATAAATGAAATGAATGGTAATAAATGGTAATAAATAAATATGAATAATGATTAACCAAAGAAACCTCCATTCGATGCAAAAGATGTTGAAAAACCACTGCTACTGCTGCTGGAAAAACCGGTCCCTAAAAATAGAAACATGTCCAAAACACTAGATTTTGCAAATAATACTTATAAACGGTGTACTGTTGCACAAAGTATAACAACACTTACTGAAACTGTTTCCATAAAAAGGATATCTACCATAACCGTAGTAGCCACCGCCACAGTAAATACTTGTATAACAGGGATATGAACCATACATTGGATACTGAGGATAGTAACCATACGTTGGATAACCAAAAATACCACCCATGCCACCATATGGATATCCCATACCACCAAATTGTGCAGCAGTTTGTTGGCAAAAGATCACCAAATAACTGGTTAATAAAACTATCAATTTGGAATAGTTCATATTGTTTTTATCGTTAAATTAATATTATTATTAAATTGAATTTTAGATTACGTTTGTTCTTTTTTAGTTTTATTTTACTTTTAAATTCAAAACTACAGTGGTAAATTATTTTTATACTAAAAACTATAACTATCATATACTGATGACATTGTTTTAATCACCGATTAATGTTTTATCATCAATCGGTCAATGATTTTTGTTTAAACATTTGAATTAAATGATCACAAATGTCATGGAAATATTTTAATAATTGTTAGAATGAGCTCATTAGTAAACTATACATAAGTTGGTACACAAACCATAGTTTTTAATGTACTTAAGTAGACCTATTATATACACTACTCAATTTATTGAAGTTTATATTTAAACTTTAATATCTATACTTTTTAAAGTTAAAATATCATTAATTAATTACACAGGCCAACGAAATTAAGGTTTGTAAAAACTTTTGAAACCAATTCGACTGATTCGAATGTAGTTTAAGCTCCTGAAACCGAATCTATTATCTGTTTTTCTCTATCACCCACAATTTTCTCACAAAATGTTATTAAATATTTAGTTCATATATTACGAACCTTTTATGTAATTAAATCAAAACTTCAATTACACATTACAAGTAATTGTTAAAGCTTCAATTACAATGACTTCAAATGTAATTGTAATTTACAAAATAATATAATCATTACCTCCCAAATCTGCTGTTTATATTCGAAATTGTGGCTTTCGAAAAAGTGTTACTTAGTTTCTGAAAGTACATATATAATTTTTGTCGGAAATTATCATAACGATAAAATTTTGAATAATTTATTAGCAATAAATAGATTTCTGTAAGTGGATCAATTATGGACTGTAGAGGGATTTCGGTTCGCTCTCTCTTGTTTTTATGCCCTTCACCTTCGTGAGAAGGGTATATATAAGTTTGTCTTTCCGTTTGTAATTTCTATAATATATATAATACATGTAGAGCCCGGATTAGGTGCGAACGCATAAAAGGGTATTTTTTTTTGAACTTTTTTGTTCTTCAAAAGGTATTTTTTGAATTTTCTACAATATTGAACCTAAAAACATGAAATTAATCATGTAGGGCCCGAGATTAGTGAAAACTAATAAAAGGGGATTTTTTGGAACTTTTTTGTTCTTCAAAAGGTACTTTTTGAATTTTCTATAATATCCCTCCACCAAGCTATATAGACATAAAATTAAGTATGGTGGGCCCGGAGTAAGTGATAACCTATAAAAGGGGAGTTTTTGGTACTTTTGTGTTCTTCACTTTTTGACTTTTCTATAAAATTGAACCTAGAAATATGAAACTAAGTGTGTAGGGCCTGGATTAGGTGGGAACCTATAAAAAGGGATTTTTGTGTTCTTCAAAAGGAACTTTTTGAATTTTCTATAATATTGAACCTGGAGACATAAAATTAAGTATGTAGGATCCATAGTATGTGATAACCTATAAAAGGGTATTTTTAGGTACTTTAGAATCATGAAATTAGGCATGTACAGCCCGGATTAGGTGAGAACTTATAAAAGGTGACATTTTCGAACTTTTTATACCTACCATCGAACTTTTTATACCCACCGTGTGTAACACATAGAAATATTGTTCACAGACCTCATAAAGTATATATATTCTGGGACCTCGTAAGATTCTAAGACGATCTAGCTATGTCCGTCCGTCTGTCCGTCTGTCTGTTGTTGGCACGATAGCGTCCACAAAAAAAGAGATATTGAGATGAAATTTTCCCAAAATATTTTTTATTGATCAGAAATGTATTGTATGTATGTATTGAAAATGGGCAAAATCGGTCAACGATTTCACATAGCCCCCATACAAATGTATCCCCCGGAATATTGTGTAAAAAGCTTCAAACATTCACAAATTCGTTGTTTTTGAAGCAAATGCCACAAAATTTCGCATAAGCCAGTTTTTTGACTTCCCAAATCAAATTCTGAATTATGGTGAACATAGGACTACAATAGGCCCTACCCTCCATATAAGGTCCCCTTTTGAAAATGACTAAAATGCTGATTACTGGCTTAAACACACGAATATAGCGATAAAATTTGACACTCATAGGTTTCATGCAAGCCAATATCCCTCCACCAAGCTATATGTGGATCGGTCCATAATTGACCCTACCCCCCATATAAGGTCCCCTTCAGAAAATGACTTTAACGCTCATTATTGGCGTAAAAATACGAGTATAGCGATGAAATTTGACATAAGTAAGTTCTATATGAGTAGAAATCTCTCCACCAAATTTTATGTGGATCGGTCCATAATTGACCCTACCACCCATATAAGGCCCCCTCCATAAAATTACTTTAACGCTCTTTACTGGCTTAAAAATGCGAGTATAGCGATAAAGTTTCACAAAAGTAAGTTTTATGTGAGCCAAAATCTTTCTACCAAATTTTATGTGGATCGGTCCATAATTGGCCCTACCCCCATATAAGGTCCTCTTTTGAAAATGACTATAATGCTGATTACTGTCTTAAACATACGAATATAGCGATGAAATTTGACACACATAGGTTTCATGCAAGCCAATATCTCTCCACCAAACTATATCTAGATCGGTCCATAATTGACCCTACCCCGCATATAAGGCTCCCTTCAGATAATTACTTTAACGCTCATTATTGGCATAAAAATACGTACAAATCTCTCCACCAAATCTTATGTGGATCGGTTCATAATTGACCCTACCCCCCATATATTATCCCCTCCATAAAATTACTTTAACGCTCATTACTGGCTTAAAAATACGATTATAGCGATGAAATTTTACAGAAGTAAGTTTTATATGAGCTAAAATCTCTCTACCAAATTGTATGTGGATCGGTCTATAATTGGCCCTACCCACCCATATAAGGTCCCCTTCAGAAAATGACTTTATCGCTTATTATTGGCGTAAAAATACGAGTATTGAGAATAAATTTGACATAAGTAAGTATCTTAGGAGCCAAAACCTTTCCAGCAAATTTTATGTGAATCGGTCCATAATTGACCCTACCCCCCATATAAGGTCCCCTTAAGAAAATGACTTTAACGCTCATTATTTGCATAAAAATACCACTATAGCGATGAAATTTTATACGAGTGCAAATCTCTCTACCAAATTTCTTGTGGATCGGTCCATAATTGATCCTAGTCTCTATATAAGGTCCCCTCCATATAATTATTTTAACGCTCATTACTGGCTTAAAAATACGAGTATAGCGATTCACAGGAGTAAGTTTTGTATGAGCCAAAATCTCTCTACCAAATTTTATGTGGATCGGTCCATAATTGGCCCTACCCGCCCATATAAAGTCCCCTTCTGAAAATGTCTTTAACACTCATTATTGGAGTAAAAATACGAGTATAGCGAAGAAATTTGACATAAATAAGTATCTTTCACACCAAATTGTATGCGGATCGGGCCTTAAATGACCCTATCCCCCATATTAGGTCCCCAACAGAAAATTACTTTAACGCTCATTACTGGCCTAAAAAACGACTAAAGCGATGAAATTCGATATTGTTTTGTATGAGCTAACATCTCTCTACAAAATTTTGTGGGGATCGGTAATAACTGACCGTACCCTTCATTTAAGCTCCCCATCACAAAGTCACTTAAACGTCACCCATTAATGGACCTCTTTCAAATATTACCCTGATATTCTCATTAATATCGATATATAATAATAAAATATTCAAAATATCAAAGTTTATTTATATGGCAGTGATTTGATGGTGGGTATATAAGATTCGGCATAGCCGAATATAACACTCTTACTTGTTCGTTCTCCAAAAGGTGTCTTTTTGTATTTATAGTGAAAACATGTAAAGTGGGACTTTTTAGTACTTTTAAGTTACCTACTACACATTTGGAGGAAACAATTTTTTCAACTTTTTTGTTCTGTTCTATAAATGATATATTCTTTGGTTTTTATGCACATACGCAACAACATGATTGATTGAAAATCTATAAAAGGGGACTTTCTGATACTTTTTTGTTTTACAACTGGTCTTTTTGATTTTTTGTAATAATTTTTTGTACTGGTTATTCTATTTAACACATCATGGTGAAGGGTATGTAAGATTCCGAACAGCCGAATATAGGACTATTACTTGTTTTCTTTGCGATGAATTTCCTAGTTATACTGATTTTTAAGCGTATAAAACTTGTTTGTATCAAATTTAATCGCTATACTTCTATTTTTATTCAAGTTATGATCATATAAGTAGTCAGTTTCTGAAGAGAATCATACATAGAGGATAATGGACCAATTGTGGACCGATCCATATATAATTTGATAGAAATATTTTGGTAGAGAAATTTATGTTCATATAAAACAAGTTTATGACGAATTTCATCTTATATGGGAGGTAGGGTGAATTACGAATCTATCCTCAAAAATTTGGCAGTTAGATATTGGTTCATATAAAACTCCTATACATACTTGTTTTTTCAGACAGTTATGAGCCATAACACAATTTTCTGAAGGGGTGCTTATATGGGGGTATAATTTGTTCAACTTGTGCAAAGTTGTTGATGATATCGTCTGGTCCCAATCGTGCTTTCAACAGACAGACAGAAAAGCATGGCTAGATCGTCTTAGAATTTAATAAGGTATTCTAAATCCATATTAAATTCTAAGACGATATAGTAAGCATTTGTAGGTCTTCGAGCAATATTTCGATGTGTTATAAAAGGAATGAAAAAAAATCAATATGTCCCCCATCTTTTTTGAGGGTAAGTCAAAAAAGTAGTGGTAATATATAATTCTAATTCAAATAAAAAAATTTTATATATGTATATTTCCGAAGACGAAGTTGAAACTTTTACCATGAAGGGGCAGAAAAAACGAAAGTACTGTTGAGCTCTGGAGGAGTTACACAGCAACAGCTGACATTTTGCAATATTGCCGTAGAAATTTAAAAATTGAATGTATATCCGAACGTACCCTGCACCATAACTAATGTAGGGTATCATATGCTAAATTTTCATAAAAATATATAAATTATAAAATTTCAATGTACAAGTTCATGGAAATCAAACGCGCTTTAATTAGTTTTTTTTCACAGACAATGATTGCGGAGTCTTTAATGTCACTCGTTTATTGACATAAAGCGGAAATTTTGAACGGCATGAAACATTTTGATAGTAATTTATATGTATTTACATATTTATACATTTATCGTATATTAGTATCATAAATCGTGCTTATAAGATTGAATTACTGTGATAACAACGAAAATAATAGAGTAAATTTCGTTAGTCAATTACATACTCATTTGCGACAAGAGGGTGTTAATTCTAAATTGATTCTTTAGTACTATGTATTACAAGACATTCTGAATAAAATTGGACAAATATTTTATTAATTTCTTTTCTATGCTTTTCAAAAACTGATTTTTACGAAATTTGAATTTAAATATATTTCAAATATATAAAGTTCCCAGCAAAATATTTACATACCATGTAAGCCAGAAAGTAATATTGGGAACAAGTGCAGTAACTACACAGAGAAAACAGTTTCGTTGTGTTAACCGAATTTGTTGCCAATCGAATTTGGTCGGTTACGACAACTATCATATAAATCGATTGCAATAGCCGAATATTTCAATGCTTCATACCGAATTATTTCAATATAGTAACTGAAAATATTGGTAAGCACAACTGCAAATAGTATTTTATAATATGATTGTAATAATCGAATCATTCGGTAATTAAAAAATTATATATTTTTTTGTTTATTTAACTTTATTTTAGCGCATACATTAGATACATACATAAACATGTAATTTACATTAAAAATATATTTTTTTCGAAAGACTATCCCAATTTGCTCCAGTTCCAATGTCATCTTGAAATATTCAAATTGTTCTTGATGACAAATTTCAAATACCTTAGATATTTAACAAATAGTGACCAATACTCCTCAATTCCTGTTTAATAGACAGAATTCTTTTAAAAATTATCACTAACATTTGCCCAATGTTCACTAACATTTGTGTGGAAATTTCATCATGAAACTATGAAAAAGAAAAATCAATTAGATTTGTGTGTTTCCTGAACATTTATCTAACTTACCATTGTTTTACACATGATTTCTGCTTTATTCACTCCTATTAATGACAAACCACTGATATATTTTTGTTCCTGTTTAATTTAAATGTTAAATTTCTTGGTTTATTTAAAATTTTAGATTTTTGTGTAATTTAATTTTTTTTTGAATTATTATTTAAAAACGTCAGAAGGAAACTACGGTATTATCGGTTCTGAGCACTGAATTTTTATAAACTAACCGAATATATTTGTTACATCGACCAATATTTGGTACTAACAAATTTTTGCTGTATTTTAGTTTGCTACCTCTATCGAATTTTGTAGATAGTTTACGAAATGTTACGATTCGATTGTGTTAACTAAAAATATGATTGATTATACCTTAATTTGATTCAAATTACTTTCTTTCGATTTTAAACATAGAAAAATAGTTGGAGTCGCATTATTTTAATAATAACAATTAAATTTCTATCGAAATTATGAAATATTAATGATGGCAACCGATTTCCAACTAATCTTTTTTCTGTGTGTACTTATTTTTGTTCGTTAAATATGTGGTTACCAATTTACTTACAGAAACTCTACGAATTATGGGTTATTTGGTTTGTTACAAATTGTTATGGAATAACTATTTATAAATTTACATACTAAAAACTAAAAATGGAATTTTATAGTGAAATCTTTTTTGTTTTTTTAAAATTAATTTAATTTGTTATAAGTCCACTTCCGTAATTATGTCGAAATTAATTAAAAAAAATAGGTGCGTTTAAGTTGATTGCGGAGTGGACCTTATATGGAAAGTATAAACAATTTTGACCAATCTGGAAAAAAAAATTGCAGAATGACTTACATATACACAAAATATATTTACAAAAACATATGTCGAATTTGATCAGGATCCTGAAATATTGTTGTCCGATATCTATGTATATTAGTAATGAAAATATATGAGTTAGTTAGTAAGTTATTTAGTAGTTAGTTAGTTAGTTAGTTGTTTATTTAGTTAGTGTATTAGTTTTAGTTATTAGTTAGTTAGTTAGTTTGAGTTAGTTAGAGTTAGTTAGTTAGTTTAGTTAGTTTAGTTAGTTAGTTAGTTAGTTAGTTAGTTAGTTAGTTAGTAGTTAGTTAGTTAGTAGTTAGTTAGTAGTAGTTAGTTAGTTAGTTAGTTAGTTAGTTAGTAGTTAGTTAGTTAGTTAGTTAGTTAGTTAGTTAGTTAGTTAGTTAGTTAGTAGTTAGTAGTAGTTAGTTAGTTAGTTAGGTAGTTAGTAGTTAGTTAGTTAGTTAGTTAGTTAGTTAGTAGTTAGTTAGTTAGTTAGTTAGTTAGTAGTTAGTTAGTTAGTTAGTTAGTTAGTTAGTTAGTTAGTTAGTTAGTAGTTAGTTAGTTTAGTTAGTAGTTAGTTGTTAGTAGGTAGTTAGTTAGTTAGTTAGTTAGTTAGTAGTTAGTTAGTTAGTTAGTTAGTTAGTTAGTTAGTTAGTTAGTTAGTTAGTTAGTAGTTAGTTAGTTAGTTAGTTAGTTAGTTAGTTAGTTAGTTAGTTAGTTAGTTAGTAGTTAGTTAGTTAGTAGTTAGTTAGTAGTTAGTTGTAGTTAGTTAGTTAGTTAGTTAGTTAGTTAGTTAGTTAGTTAGTAGTTAGTTAGTTAGTAGTAGTAGTTAGTTAGTAGTTAGTTAGTTAGTTAGTTAGTTAGTAGTTAGTTAGTTAGTTAGTTAGTTAGTTAGTTAGTTAGTTAGTTAGTTAGTTAGTTAGTTAGTTAGTTAGTTAGTTAGTTAGTAGTTAGTTAGTTAGTTAGTTAGTTAGTTAGTTAGTTAGTTAGTTAGTTAGTAGTTAGTTAGTTAGTTAGTTAGTTAGTTAGTTAGTTAGTTAGTTAGTTAGTAGTTAGTTAGTTAGTTAGTTAGTTATTTAGTTAGTTAGTTATTTAGTTAGTTAGTTAGTTAGTTAGTTACTTACTTAGTTAGTTAGTTAGTTAGTTAGTTAGTTAGTTAGTTAGTAGTAGTTAGTTAGTTAGTAGTTAGTTAGTTAGTTAGTTAGTTAGTTAGTTAGTAGTTAGTTAGTTAGTTAGTTAGTTAGTTAGTTAGTTAGTTAGTTAGTTAGTTAGTTAGTTAGTTAGTAGTTAGTTAGTTAGTTAGTAGTTAGTTAGTAGTTAGTTAGTTAGTTAGTTAGTTAGTTAGTTAGTTAGTTAGTTAGTTAGTAGTTAGTTAGTTAGTAGTTAGTTAGTTAGTTAGTTAGTTAGTAGTAGTTAGTTAGTTAGTTAGTTAGTTAGTAGTTAGTAGTTAGTTAGTTAGTTAGTTAGTTAGTTAGTTAGTTAGTTAGTTAGTTAGTTAGTAGTTAGTTAGTTAGTAGTTAGTTAGTTAGTTAGTTAGTTAGTAGAGAGTTAGTTAGTTAGTTAGTTTAGTTAGTTAGTTAGTTAGTAGTTAGTTAGTTAGTTAGTTAGTTAGTTAGTAGTTAGTTAGTAGTTAGTTAGTTAGTTAGGTAGTAGTTAGTTAGTTAGTTAGTTAGTTAGTTAGTTAGTTAGTTAGTTAGTTAGTTAGTTAGTAGTTAGTAGTAGTTAGTTAGTTAGTTAGTTAGTTAGTTAGTTAGTAGTTAGTTAGTTAGTTAGTTAGTAGTTAGTTAGTTAGTTAGTTAGTTAGTTAGTTAGTTAGTAAGGTAAATTTTGAGAGGGGTAAAAAAAACACGTTTTTGCTTTCCATACAGAGTGAATCGTACATACATACTTATGTATGTATGTAATTTCTTCTTTTGTAATCGTATGTCCTTTAAACTTAAAGTCGTTTTACAGGGGCATAAGAGCTGATTAGGAAAAACTGAGTACACAGAGTTAATACAAATGGTCCATAGCTTCTTATACATATAGATTTTTTCATTTGTGAAAATGGCTGTTGTCCAGTGTTATTGGAAGTGCGTATTCAGAAGAATGTAGAACATGTGATGAGGACATGTTTCAGACGAATGTAGAATATGTGTATTGGTCAGGCTTTAGTCTCAATTTGATCCAAATATTTTAAGAGCAATATTATTCCGAATCCCTCATGAACACTGATTGAAAAATTCTTTGGAATTACGAAGAGAATATAAAAAAAATTCCATTATCAGAAGAAATTCTATCCAGAATTCAGCAAAAGAAAAAAAACTGGTGAAATTTTCCAGACATTTCCTTAATAAAAAGTCAAGGTGTCCCTTTACGTTATGTCACTTTTTAAAGTGTCATAATAACCATGGACGTTAGACATTGGACATTATGACATGCCGCCGTGTTAGGAATAATAAATTTAATTAAATTTATTTTAGATTAATATAAAATCCGAGGAATTGAATAAAAGTCAGTTAACAGTTTCAAATTGTAATAATGAGTATTATCAACTTTGAATTAGAATGTGCATGTCTTTCATAACAGTTGAGAAATATTTGTCTATTTAGATTTCAAAAATATTGTTACAATTTAAGAAAACATAATTGTCAAATTGATTTGCATAAAAACACAATTTAACATTTCAATCCCCAGACAGTTTAATAATCTAAATATGTTGTGTGTATGAGAGTATGTATGAATTTAAAGTCAACAAATAATTACTAACACCATCGTACACATGACCTGAAAAGTACACAACAAAATTGTAACAATCCCAACAACAACACAGAATCCATTTACATCAATGAAATGAGGAAAAATTCTCTTACACTCAAAGCAGAGAATAATACACGGCGTATAATTGAGAAAAACAACTCAAATTGTTGCTCATACGCCCCGATGTTAATGATTCGGCTCGCATATCTGCACGAGACATGCATTCATAAAGACATGCATACAAACAAGTGCATACTCTCAAAATAAAAACACATGCCATGAATGCATACATACATATGTACATACATACATTCATGTATGCTAACTATTCTAAACAATGCTCTTGTTATGACTGACATTTTCATTATGTTTATTATTTACACAAACAAATCTTCATACATTCATATGTACATATGTAAGGACGTCAATGAGAAACAGTACTCTTACTCTTGCAGTAATAATGGTGGCAGTGGCATGATGCTCCTGCTGATAATGATGCTTAACACACATGCATGCATTCATGCATAAAACATACATACATACTCACACAGATATATTTTACACATGCAATGAATAGCAGAAAAAAAATCAATTAAAATGCACTCGAGTGCAGCAGTACCTTCGACAAACATTTAAACAAATGAAAAATAAAAAATAAAAAACATTCTCTCTCATCTATTAAGCCTCCCATGAAAATGAAAATTGCGCATTTTTATTAAACAGGAAAACCGACAAACCCAAAACCAAACCCAACCACTGTTTTAGAACGAACGAACAACAACAACAAAAAAGAAAAACACCGACTATAAACAACGAAAAATAAAACATATTTTGGCTGTTTCCATCAAAGTCTGAACTGCGTGAGTAACCGACCAATTTTAGGGGGATGATGATGAAGAGATGGTGATGATGAGGATGAAATGTTTGTTAAAAGGAAAACAAAAAATTGTATTAAAAATGCTCATTGCCAAAAAAAGCCAAACAAAACAAGTACTGAATTTTGTTTTAAGACATGCAGTAAACATTTTTTACAATTCATATTAGTTTATTGTGCAATTTCGGCGAGCGTAGTCAGTCCTTTTCCTGGAACTTTCGTTGTTATCGTAACAGTAACAAAAACTAATTATACTCTTTAACTAGATTTTAAATTTATGTATTTAAACAATTAAAACTATTGTGGAATTTTTAAAGTTTTTGGATTTTAATCAAATAACCACATCATTACTGCATTAAGTAAACGTGCGTGTGATTGTGTATTTTTCTTATATTTGTATTATTTAACTAAGTCGTGATTTATTTGTATTTGTTTATTTTGTAAAGTGTGACGAACACGAACTAACGAAACCAAACAATCAATTTATGTTTGTGGCTGCATCTTAAGACCAAATCAATTAGCACTCAATATAAACACTGTGTTTATTGGAATAACTGTCTGACGGACTACTCAACTATCAGTTGCATGAAGTAACTAATGTCAAGACATCAATTACTACTTCAAATAACTATGTATTTTATGTGATTGTTTTGTGGAATTTATTTGCATATACATATACATCAAATAATTGTAATCGTTTACGCTCAGTTCAAGCACGTCAAACAATACATTTTTGTGTGTATGAATGTGTGTACAATAAATGTGCCCAAATATATACTAGTGTACAATAAGTGGGGTATATGTATATGGGAAGTATCATACCAAAAAAAAGTGAGAAACTATAGTCTGACTTGGCCGACTATATGTTACCCTCCATCAGTAACTTCTGAAAGTTCTATTATGTAAACCATTGGCGTCATCCTCGTTTTCACCAAGTAAATATCTTAGGTCGAATAAAGACACTCGTTTAAAACACTGTAGAGTCCAAACGGAATAAGTTAGAGAATTGAAATTTTGTAAACAAATTTTGGTGGCGTGTCATAATGTCCAGTGTTATAATGTCCATAGACGTTATGACACACTAAATTGAGTCACAATGTCCATGAGCAATGGGACATAAAGTCCATGGATTTCAAAGAGTCCATTTATCAAAAAAAGGCTTAATTTAGAGAAGGCGGTGTTCGAAATATCCATGGACATTATGACGCAATTTAGTGTGTCATAAGGTCTATGGACATTATGGCAGTGGACATTATGATATGCAACCCAAGTTTTATAGGAGCAAAAAGGTTTTTGTAAAATCTTCTGGGCCCCTAATTGGCCCTACCTTCCACCAGAAAAGGAAATTTGCCAGACACCTAAAAAATCTTGAGATACCCGATTTTCGTACCTTTAAACATTTATAAGTCAGTAACTTATTAATCAATTTTAAGTATCTCAACGAATTTAGAAAAAAGAAGAAGTTAAATATGGGCCAATCCTCATAAAATTTGGTGGAAGGTTTATATGGGCACTAGGGTAAAATAACGTATTATTTAAAGAATCAGCGGTGTCACTAAGGATTACAGCAAACTTATTAATACCGATTTTTGTGTTGATCGGACCTTATTCGACTCTAGTCCCCATGCAAATTCTCCTTCAGCAAATGACTTTAATTCCATAATTATATTAATATCAAGTCATTTTAAAGGCCTCGTCTTCTTCTTTCTAGATCCGTTGAAAAACTTAAAATTGATTAAGATTCAACAGGTATTTCAATTTTCGTTTGTTTTGACTAAAACCACTCAGTCAATTTTTATGAGGATCGGTCTATATTTGACTCCATTATACAAGGTCCTTTCGGCAAATAACTATTAGGACCATAACATGCATTAAAATATCAGTCAAGCAACGAAATTCGACATAAGCAAGATTTAAAAAAAATCTCTTTCAAATTTAATGAGGATCGATCCAAAATTGAGGATCCCCCATATGAAGTCCCACTTAAAAAACTAATAACTTGCTTCAAAATTCCAGTAAAGCAACGAAATTCGACATAGTTGATTTAATAAAACTATAATAAGATCGGTCTACAATTGACAATACCACCCATATAAGGTCCTCCTCCAAAAGTTGCTTTAATGCCAATAACTTTCTACAAAATGGAAGTATAGCAACCAAATTCTACATAAAGAAGAAAAGAAGTATATAGGAACTAAAATCTGTCTGTCAAATTTTGTAGGGTTGGTTGGTCCATAATTGACCCTGTTCCGCATATAAAGTCCTCCTTGTAAAATGATTTTAAGACCCAAAACGTGCTTAAAATACCATTAGAGCTATGCAATTTGACATAACAAGTACATATTCATTAAGGAAACCAAAATCTTGTTAAAATTTTATGAGGATCGGTCCATAATTATTCATACTTCCAATATAAACTCTTTTACAAAAAACTAACATGTGCTCAATAAATAATTATCACCCTGACGTTCATAATAAAATTTAGAATAAATCTCTCTCACACATGTATATAATATTCAGAATATATCACTGATGCTTGTTAATGCTCTATATGGGAAGTATTGGATCGATTTGATATTTTCAAAAATTGTTTTAAAATTATAGCCCTAATGTATAACGAATTTTTTATCGAAATTGGAGATGATAAGGTAAAATTTAAACATTTTAAAACGACCCTTCATACGAAGTAATACTCGTAAAATTGTATACAAATCATCTGCTGACAAGTACATGCATTCGTAACGACATATTGCAAATTTACAAGTGTTTTAACTTTGACACGAATATCGTATAACAAGAGTGTGTATATTCAAATACTTATGACTATAATCTTTACTTTTGATTTGAGTTAGCAAAAGAAATGTGATCCATATTTAAGATAATATAATTACAACAAGTAAATATCTTATGTGTTTGAGCTATAGCTACTTTTTTTAATGTTTTTCAAAACTCTTTTAATATAATAATAATAAACATAATTAATTATTTTTTAAAACAGCTTTAAACAATTCTCAAACAGTAGTTACAATTTTAAAATTTACTTTCAAATTTTGACGCAAAGTAATATACAAAAAAGCTAATATTGCAAGTTGAATAAAAGTTTGTTATAAATTAAAATAATTATTTTATAATAATTATAATTAATTATATTTAAAAC
>NW_023996500.1:0-40972 GCF_015586225.1 Lucilia sericata | reverse complement strand
AGTTAGTTAGTTAGTTAGTTAGTTAGTTAGTAGTAGTTAGTAGTTGTTAGTAGTTAGTTAGTGTAGTTAGTTAGTTAGTTAGTTAGTAGTAGTTAGTTAGAGTTAGTAGTTAGTTAGTTAGTTAGTAGTTAGTTAGTTAGTAGTTAGTTAGTTAGTAGTTAGTTAGTTAGTTAGTTAGTTAGTTAGTTAGTTAGTAGTTAGTTAGTAGTAGTTAGTTAGTTAGTTAGTTAGTTAGTTAGTTAGTAGTAGTTAGTTAGTTAGTTAGTAGTTAGTAGTTAGTTAGTTAGTTAGTAGTAGTTAGTTAGTTAGTAGTTAGTTAGTTAGTTAGTTAGTTAGTTAGTTAGTAGTTAGTTAGTTAGTAGTAGTTAGTTAGTTAGTTAGTTAGTTAGTTAGTGTTAGTTAGTTAGTTAGTAGTAGTTAGTTAGTTAGTTAGTTAGTTAGTTAGTTAGTTAGTTAGTTAGTAGTAGTTAGTTAGTTAGTTAGTTAGTAGTTAGTTAGTTAGTTAGTTAGTTAGTTAGTTAGTTAGTTAGGAGTTAGTTAGTTAGTTAGTAGTAGTTAGTTAGTTAGTAGTTAGTTAGTTAGTTAGTTAGTTAGTAGTTAGTTAGTTGTTAGTAGTTAGTTAGTTAGTTAGTTAGTTAGTTAGTTAGTTAGTTAGTAGTTAGTTAGTTAGTAGTAGTAGTAGTTAGTTAGTTAGTTAGTTAGTTAGTTAGTTAGTTAGTTAGTTAGTTAGTGTTAGTTAGTTAGTTAGTTAGTTAGTTAGTTAGTAGTAGGTTTAGTTGTTAGTTAGTTAGTTGTTAGTAGTTAGTTAGTTAGTTAGTTAGTTAGTTAGTTAGTTAGTTAGTTAGTAGTAGTTAGTTAAGTTAGTTAGTTAGTTAGTTAGTTAGTTAGTTAGTTAGTTAGTTAGTTAGTGTTAGTTAGTTAGTTAGTTAGTAGTATTAGTTAGTAGTTAGTTAGTTAGTTAGTTAGTAGTTAGTTAGTTAGTTTAGTTAGTAGTTATTAGTTAGTTAGTTAGTTATTAGTTAGTTAGTTAGTTAGTCTTAGTAGTTAGTTAGTAGTTAGTTAGTTAGTTAGTTAGTTAGTTAGTTAGTTAGTTAGTATACAAATGTGCTTATCCGACTACTCCGGAGTTAAAGCCGGCTTTTACAGATATTTTCTGGTTTATTAGTCTATTCTATTAACCAATGCTCCATTAACAAGTTATTTTATCGTGATATTTGGACTAGTTTTTATACAAAGGAAACAAATCAATGTTTCTTCTAAAATCTTCTAATATCGGACTAGCTTTAAACCATTAACTAATTCCTTACTAGAAATACGCTCTATACATCTGGCTACAAATCCTATCCAAAAAATGAATAATTTTATTAATAAAGACCACTCATTGCCAAGTAATGTGTGAAATAACTACATTACCAACAATACTCATTACCAAAATTTGAAAATATTTTACTGGGTATGTATTATTTAATTAATTCAGCAACTAATATCTAATAAAATACTTAGTTATGTCATTTCGAAATTAAGGTGGCGTTAACGATTTATTTACAAGTTCTAACAACTTGTTACAACACTTGTACTTGTTTCCTTAATTAGGTAGTAATTAGTTGAAAATATTTTCTTTATAAAAGTTTTTATTTTAACGGGAAAAAAGTTCAAGTCATTTTTCCACCTACACGCACTTTAATATTTATTCATATTACCTTCTTTTTTCTCTATTTTCATTTATATATAATATATATATTTATCGTTTTTATATCCACCTTCAAAAAAGCTTGATTTTGTTTGTATATTCTGGGTTCTTACTATGTTCATCCATCTGTTAGTTTAAAGGCCGCGAATGGTCTGAAAGCTTTAACACTTGCATTAAAATACAAAAAGGATTTGTTATAAAATTCTCAAGAGTTTGGTATATAAATGAGTCAAATCCCCACTAAGAGAACTTTTAAAAATGTCTGTTATTATATATGTATGTATGTTTTGATGGTGGGTGTTTAAGATTCTTCATAACCGAACACTCTTACTTGTTTTTCTATTGATTTAGATAATTAATTATATAACTCTCACGAATAAGAAACAAAGTTTTTTTGTTATTAACTTTGTAGTTTAAATGATTGTGTAAGTAGTTAAGCAAAACATTTAAGACAAACAAAACTTTTTTAGGAACATTTTTATACACTTAGACCCACCTATTTATGTATGTATTTACTTAAATATATTTCTTTTAAGTATTTAATTAATATAATAATGTTTTCTTTTGTTTATACAATTTAATAATAACAGTGCTTACTTACTATTTGTACTTAGTAGAAAACTAATAAAATTACTACCTAAAATGTAGTATAAGCTAAGTTAATAGTATATTTTATAAAACTGCGACTGTACTTATGTATATAATTTCCATAGACCAATGCAACCTTACCTTAAACCAATCAAAAAGGTTTAAAAATAATTTAAAGAAAACCTTGCATTCCCAAAATTAAATGCATAAGATTTTTGTTAAAATCTTTATATATGTATATTTCATAAACAAATAATTGAATATATGTATTTTTATACCCTACACCACAATAGAATTATGCGTTTGTTTTGAAGTTTTAAACACAAAAAATTATTGATCCTTAACCCACCTTAAAGTATACCAATCGCCTCAGAATCACTCTCTGAGTCGATTAAGCTATGTCTATCTGTCCGTCCGTTTGTGTGTCCATGTAAACCTTGTGCACCAACTAAGATAATTTGATGATATTGTGCACGTAGGCTTCTTTTGGTCCAAAGACGAATGCTATTGAAAATGGATGAAATCGGTCAATTATTTCACCTAGCCCTCACACAACCGGATCCCTCAAATAGAGCTTTTGACTTCATAATTATACTAAATGTTCCAGTAGGTCTACAAAAAATATAAAAACATAGTTTTCTATATATCTAAATAATACTACCGATTTTCGTAATGATCGGGCCTAATTTGAACTAAGCCCCCACATAAAGTCCCCTTCAAAATATGATTTGAAAGTGTATAAGTTTACTTTACCCCCATTATCCCAATGTCTGGTTATATTTTATCGTAAGGTTAAATTAACAGTTTTCATACAAAAATTATTTTAACCGTAAGAATATCTACGGGTTAAAGGAGGTGGTGTTAACAGGGCTTAGTATACTAAATATAACATTAGGTTATTATGTTAACATTAACATTTTGATTGATCCATCGGATATACAAATGTATAAATAAGTATAACAAAATAGTCACAAGGTTTGTGTTTATGACTAGTGGTGCATTATTTTAACCATTAAACCCCCACCGTATACGGCTTTTGAGTTCATAATTATGTTAAATATACTTGTATCTCAAAAAGTGGAACAACTATGTTTCATATAAACCTTGTTAACCTTTGCTGAATTTCATAATAATCGGGACTCATTTAACTTTGGCTCTCATATAAATCCATCCATCAAATTTTATGGCTTCTTTTACTTAATAAGTTTATTAAATATGTTGGAACCAAGGTAAAATTCGACATAAATCCTTTAATATTGAAAATAAATTACATTTAATATTCGTAATTGGTGTAGGATATCATATGGTCGGCCACGCCTATAGTTTCTTACTTGTTGTTCATGCAGTAGTGCAATAATTTGAAGTGTATTTTTGAATATTGAGAGGGTCGAGCAAGAGGATACAAACATAATCATACTTGCTAAATTATATGAAAAAAGATATAAGTTATGGATACGTACAACTCCCCGAATGAGAAACATACTAAAATAAATAAAGAATATAAAAACTATCATCACAAAAGCATAACTAAGTACGAGCATTTGAAGTTTGTTGTTCTCTTATTAACATGCATTTGTATGCATTCACATTGTCATAAATGAAGAACAAAAGCATTAATACAACATGTGAGAGAGGGCAGACGGTCATACACGACTTTACAATACCTTACACCGATGTAACATTAGAAAGTGGGGAGATATGAGCAATATGAAAAATATTATAGTATTTTTGGAAAGATCCAAAAGTAGTTTTTATACATACTTTGGTATTGTAGGGTATAAATATCAATCTGCAGTAGAAAAAGATAACATATGGTTTACGCTTATGCATAAATATTTATACACCCACATATTCATATTGACAAAGAACCCAGTTAATATATGGTTTTAGAATTATTTAAATATTTCCTGAAAATATTCATAGTTCGTAAATTAATGCTATTCGAATTCTATTATGAAAAGCTAACATAACACTCGGCCTCTTTTATATCATATCTGGAATCACTACTGATCGGTGAAATAAATTTCTCCAGTTATTTGACTTAATTTCTGAAAAATTTTAAAACCAAAAATACATTTCTAAGTACATATTTCCTTAGAAAAATTATCTAATTTTCAATTAACATTCACCCCATAAATACGATTTCCATTGTTTATTGGGTATTTTTTAAAAGAATTCTTGTTGTTTTAAATACATGTGTAAGTGTGTACAATAAATGTATGCGTGTATGTACGTCTAACAAAAGAATAGTAAACACTAAAAACAGGAGCAGACACTTTGTCGATCTAATAAATTCATACAAGTTGATAGAGGAAAATTGCATCTGAAAGTTTTATGAGGCAATAAAACAGAACGATTACTATTTAGAAACAACAACAAAAATGAAAAAAAACAACTTAAACACACTAACAAATACTACTCACAGTTAAGAGAAAATGTCGAACTAACAATGATGCAATGACAAAAAGGAAGTAAGCAAGAATTCAGGGATAAACATTTCCCTATCAGAATAATAAAAGCAGAATATTTCTACATTTAACATGCAAACAATTTTCTATGTTGGTTGCTTTGTTATTTTGCTTTGAAAGGTTTTTAAACGTGGTAGAAAAAAGGGTTTAGAAGATTTTACAAAATTATTAAGGAGTTGATGGGCAATAATTTGTTTTAGGAAAATCTTACAGAAATTTTACTTTTGTTAGAACTTAAAGAAATTATCTTAAAAATTGTGACATGTACTTCAGTAACATCCATTAGTTAAACACACAGACAGGAAATACCTGGCCTTATTAACTCAGAGAATGATTTCAAACCGATTTTACATTTTTAAAACTAATATTTCTGTGCGTTACAAGCATCAGCATAAACACAAATACTATTACCTTTTCAATGAGATATTTATTCCTTATTTAAATAATTTCCATCAGTGAAAAAAATATTTGTAATTTAATGAACCCCTGTCCTGTTTGCCTTATTTCACGGTGGTACTTTTTCATGCACTGGGTGAGCCGTACTTTTGTGTAACTTACAGGCCTGCCGCAATTTTTGTACCTGATTATACCGTTCCATATACAAGCACGTTGCTCAAGTTCTCGAGCTATCTAATCTATGCCCCGTTGCTTAACTTCCGAGATGCAAAAACATCACTTCCGTTTACAACCATGCAGATGGAATGGCCTCTGTTGAGGCGGCAACAGCACCTAGATACTTATTCGGTAGACCGACACACGAATCCATCAAATAAGCAGAGGATTTTTTTCGTGCTCTCAGAGAACACACTTTGATAAATCTGGTATGAACAGAGTAAGACCTATAACTTGTATAAGATACCTTTCATCCATCACCATTCAACCCATAGCACTTCTCTTTCATTGAACACACTCATAGAGAATAACCTTCGACACATTCACTTTAGGTATATGGGCGGTCAAGTTTCGTAGAACCCTACATTCATCCTGTATCATATACCTTTAACACTAACATATTCTCAACGCTTAGTCTCACGGTCACTCCTCAGTCATCTGATCTTAGGTAACAGCACCGAACTTTTCCCGAATTATAGACTTTACCATGCATCAGTCTTTTAACTGACATTCTCTTCTCGCGAATTGGGGTTTAAACCACAGCCACCACGTAACCCCGAAGGGATCGCTCCAATAACTGGCAAAATACAAAGTTCGAAACTCTGCTCAGCGACCTACCGGTTCCCGTGGTACCAGATTATGTAGATAGTTCTTTGGTTCGATCCCAAGTCAAATCATTCCAAGGAAAGGCCAAGGATGCTTTTGATCATCGCAAGTTTGTAGTCCTGGCAGACTAGAGGTATTGGTATCCCCGCGATTGCAATAACATCAAGATATGGTCTTTCATCAAGGTTACATGCCTCTGGAGGAGTGAAAATTACAATTTTATACTTTGCCCGAGGGATTTTCAATAGATTTTTCAATTGGGACACACTAATGCGTACCTAAGGGAACATTATTTAAAAAATACAATGTTTTGCAAAACAACAACATACAGCTTCACTGTCTTATTTTTTAAAATTAAAAAAATATTTTTTTAGTATATATATGATTCGGCCCAAAACATATACATCACTCCTACTTGTTAAATAAGACATTTTTCATTTTTACTGTACTATAGTCAAATGATCAATGTTGTTGGCATGTTGAAGCAATAATTTCTGTTGCTACTATTTGGTGGTTTTCTTTGCCAGTATCATCTTAAGTGCAGCACTTGTTTGCATATACAATTTAAAATTGTTTCAATATTGCAAAAGTGCATCATTGCGGTGTCACCTACTACACCGCTCAAACACACACACATTCACATAAATTCAAAACAACTTTAAGAAGGAAAACATTAATAACTAGCCTCCAAATGCACATCCATCAGCAACATTTGCCACTAGCATTGATGTCATACATACGTACATTTATTCATCTACACTTTGCAGCAAGCAAACATAAATTTTTGCAGTTTTACAAGGTGAAATACATACAGCTATCACGAGTTATGCTTTTAAAGTTTCAATTTTTGGTGTTATTTTATTGTTGCTACTACGTAGTGGCGGTTGTTTGGTTGTTTTTTTTGAGTGTTATTTGGTTGTATGGTTGTTTTGATGTAATTGCAATGGCGCGTTTGTATTGCAATATAAAAGTATTTTTTTATGAGTTGGCTTTTAGCTTAATTTGCCTTACTGTTACAAATTTTGTTAATGTATTTAGAATTTTCCTAACAGTTATTTATTTGTATATCAACCAAGATATTTTCTAAAAGCTTATAAATTTCTAAGACTATCTAGACATGTCCGTCTATCTATCTATCTATCTATCTATCTAGCTATCTATCTATCTATCTATCTATCTATCTATCTATCTATCTATCTATCTATCTATCTCTATCTTCTATCTATCTATCTATCTATCTATCTATCTATCTATCTATCTATCTATCTATCTATCTATCTATCTATCTATCTATCTATCTATCTATCTCTATCTATCTATCTATCTATCTATATCTATCTATCTATCGATCTATCTATCTATCTATCTATCTATCTATCTATCTATCTATCTATCTATCTATCTATCTATCTATCTTCTATCTATCTATCTATCTATCTATCTATCTATCTATCTATCTATCTATCTATCTATCTATCTATCTATCTATCTATCTATCTATCTATCTATCTATCTATCTATCTATCTATCTATCTATCTATCTATCTATCTATCTATCTATCTCTATCTATCTATCTATCTATCTATCTATCTATCTATCTATCTATCTATCTATCTATCTATCTATCTATCTATCTATCTATCTATCTATCTATCTATCTATCTATCTATCTATCTATCTATCTATCTATCTATCTATCTAACTATCTCTATCTATCTATCTATCTATCTATCTATCTATCTATCTATCTCTCTATCTATCTATCTATCTATCTATCTATCTATCTATCTATCTATCTATCTATCTATCTATCTATCTATCTATCTATCTATCTATCTATCTATCTATCTATCTATCTATCTATCTATCTATCTCTATCTATCTATCTATCTATCTATCATCTATCTATCTATCTATTATATATCTATATATCTATCTATCTATCTATCTATCTATCTATCTATCTGTCCGTCTGCCTGTCTTTTGTTTGGTATTTGAAATGAAAAATTTATAATCGAATTTTTACAAAGAAAGTCATAACGCAAGTAATTCTTAAAGTACAAAAGAATTGTTAAAGTACATTTTTCTTTCTGATCCAAAATTTAGAAATATGACGCTTTTAAATTTAGATTTATATTGTTTCTTATCAATTTTGGTATTGAAAACTTATTATTATTATTATTTAAAGATTAATTAAAAATGCATTTATGGCTTGCTTATCAGATTCTACAATTATTGAAATAAAATTATTTTTAAGAAATCCATCTTTTATTCGTTGCAATTATAAAAAAAGCACGTATTGCAGATTATAAAGTTTATTTTCTAAGAAAATTTATTAACAAATACCAAAGTGAAATGTTTTTTTTTTTTTTTTGCAACAAATAACAAAATATTTATATGCTCGTATATTTATCAATTTTAAGGTCAAACCGCCAGCACATTGTAAGTTAAGCGAATTAAATGCAATTGACAGTTGCAATTTTACCAAAGCTGTCAAACTAAATCCTAAAATGCCGTAAAATGTTGTACAACTAAACGTGCACACATAAACATACGCAATAGAGTAACAAAAAAAAGAGAAAATTGTAGCAATAGTAGTATGATACAGGAACCAAAAGAAATGAAATCAGAAAAATAAGATCCACGAAATTGAAATCAAATGAAAAGAACAAAAAACAACATGCTTAAAACAAAAAAAGAAACACAACAAGTAAACATCTCCTGCCATTACAACAAGTACCACACTACGCTCTGTGAATTTGCTGTCAAATAAAGGAAACGCTATGTACAAAAATTATCAAAATCCCAAAAAGGAAAAAAACGGAAACACTTACATCTACAGATACACACATGTATTAAAAGAGAGCGAACAAAAAAAACAGACACATATTTTCAAATAAACAGGAATATACAAGTGAATTTCAAAATACTTTTTTTTATTGCAAAATATTGTATCATTCGCAAAAAATAAGAAAAAAACAAGATTGAACCGCAAACAAACTACATTGTTTGGAGCGTAAAAAAATGCAACTACCACGAGCAAATATCTGTTGTGCACATGTTGTTTGTTGTTTTTGTTATTGTTGCCAATGTTCCAATTGAAAGTTTAGCAGAATACCAAATAACACCAATGTTAAACATTTTGATGGGTTTGAACTGTCAGTGGCATTACCAAAACTACAATTGGGATTAAAATAAAAAAACAGAGAATGAAAAAAAACTTAAATTTTTTCTACAAAGAAAGTTGTACAGTTTATGGGGAATTAGTAACGCTTTTGAAGTGCCTTACAATAAAATAATACTTTTCTACTCAACACTACTGTATAGTAGTAGGTAGGCCACTGTTTGTAAGACACAAAAATATGCATACACTTTCATGATATTTATATACTTCGTTTAAAATTAGTTAAAATTAATAAATTAAATTTAATAATTTTTACTCGATTAACGATTAATAAACCTAAAAACTAATCAAACTTAAATCAACAAAAAGAAAAAAAATTGCACTAATTTTATAACAAACCAAACCCATTTATTGTTAACATCTTCATTATTGTGGCAAAATAATGGAAATTATAATCTAAACGTCTGACACATACTCACATGCATACATACATATTTATGTATATATGATTAGCGGCATATGTTGTCAGTGGTTTAATTAAATGTTTTAATTAGTGACAATAATTTACTTAGCACTTAATGATTAATGAACGGCAACAGAAAACCGTTTAAAATTAACAATAAATTGCTTGACACTTCATCTATTATGGATCGTTGCAATCATTATTTTAGCTAAAACCTAATCTGAAAACGATGAAAATGTCAAGATAAATGATGGCTAAAAATTAAGTAAATTTTGTCATTGTGTTCATTGTATTTAATCATCATATGTATGAGTATGTACATATTTACAGGAAAGTATATACATTTGTACATATATGGGCAATTCCATGAAAAAATAAAAACGTTAAATTTTTTGCTTAAATAGCTCTATATGACAAAAATAAATACTATTTTTCTGAGAGGTGGAGGTGGATCCGAGTAAAATAAGAATATGTTTTTGAAATTAACCAAACACCTACAAAATCTTGAGATATGAATAAAAAAACAGGATTTTGAGGCCTTTACAACGACGTATGTCATGTTTAAGTATCCTGGAGAAATATGTGTGTGTTTCATAGACAAACATATTTTTGATTTCAGTTTTGCACCGTACTATTTATTAATGCATTAGAAAACTATGCATGTTAAAGAACAAAACGCAATAGTGTTTTTAAAAACGACGACGTTATTGACCTTTTGCTTAATATGGGTCGATCTTAATAAAAATTTGGTAAAACGATTTATGTTTATATAAAAGCTATATATCTATGCTGAATTTCAACGTGATATTAATATAATTCAGTGAATTATGGAATTAATGTAACTTTTTAAGGAGGGTTTGCATTGGCACTAGGGTGAAATAAGTCCGTATAATTTCACTAATCAGAAGTATTATTAAAACTCATTTATACCGATTTCTTACATTGATGGGACAAATTAGCAATTTTCGTTTATTTTGTCTCACTGCTTAATTCAACAAAATTTTATGACTGATCTTCTGTTGTACCATAGGCTGTTGAAAATTTTTGAAAACGGTCTATTATTACACCTAGCCTCCATACAAACGGACCAGCAAATATTAGTTAGTTAGGTAGTTAGTTAGTTAGTTAGTTAGTTAGTTAGTAGTTAGTTAGTTAGTTAGTTAGTTAGTTAGTTAGTTAGTTAGTTAGTTAGTTAGTTAGTTAGTTAGTTAGTTAGTTAGTTAGTTAGTTAGTTAGTTAGTTAGTTAGTTAGTAGTTAGTTAGTTAGTTAGTTAGTTAGTAGTTAGTTAGTTAGTTAGTTAGTTAGTTAGTTAGTTAGTTAGTTAGTTAGTTAGTTAGTTAGTTAGTTAGTTAGTTAGTTAGTTAGTTAGTTAGTTAGTTAGTTAGTTAGTTAGTTAGTTAGTTAGTTAGTTAGTTAGTTAGTTAGTTAGTTAGTTAGTTAGTTAGTTAGTTAGTTAGTTAGTTAGTTAGTTAGTTAGTTAGTTAGTTAGTTAGTTAGTTAGTTAGTTAGTTAGTTAGTTAGTTAGTTAGTTAGTTAGTTAGTAGTTAGTTAGTTAGTTAGTTAGTTAGTTAGTAGTTAGTTAGTTAGTTAGTTAGTTAGTTAGTTAGTTAGTTAGTTAGTTAGTTAGTTAGTTAGTTAGTTAGTTAGTTAGTTAGTTAGTTAGTTAGTTAGTTAGTTAGTTAGTAGTTAGTTAGTTAGTTAGTTAGTTAGTTAGTTAGTTAGTTAGTTAGTTAGTTAGTTAGTTAGTTAGTTAGTTAGTTAGTTAGTTAGTTAGTTAGTTAGTTAGTTAGTTAGTTAGTTAGTTAGTTAGTTAGTTAGTTAGTTAGTTAGTTAGTTAGTTAGTTAGTTAGTTAGTTAGTTAGTTAGTTAGTTAGTTAGTTAGTTAGTTAGTTAGTTAGTTAGTTAGTTAGTTAGTTAGTAGTTAGTTAGTTAGTTAGTTAGTTAGTTAGTTAGTTAGTTAGTTAGTTAGTTAGTTAGTTAGTTAGTTAGTTAGTTAGTTAGTTAGTTAGTTAGTAGTTAGTTAGTTAGTTAGTTAGTTAGTTAGTTAGTTAGTTAGTTAGTTAGTTAGTTAGTTAGTTAGTTAGTTAGTTAGTTAGTTAGTTAGTTAGTTAGTTAGTTAGTTAGTTAGTAGTTAGTTAGTTAGTTAGTTAGTTAGTAGTTAGTTAGTTAGTTAGTTAGTTAGTTAGTTAGTTAGTTAGTTAGTTAGTTAGTTAGTTAGTTAGTTAGTTAGTTAGTTAGTTAGTTAGTTAGTTAGTTAGTTAGTTAGTTAGTTAGTTAGTTAGTTAGTTAGTTAGTTAGTTAGTTAGTTAGTTAGTTAGTTAGTTAGTTAGTTAGTTAGTTAGTTAGTTAGTTAGTTAGTTAGTTAGTTAGTTAGTTAGTTAGTTAGTTAGTTAGTTAGTTAGTTAGTTAGTTAGTTAGTTAGTTAGTTAGTTAGTTAGTTAGTTAGTTAGTTAGTTAGTTAGTTAGTTAGTTAGTTAGTTAGTAGTTAGTTAGTTAGTTAGTTAGTTAGTTAGTTAGTAGTTAGTTAGTTAGTTAGTTAGTTAGTTAGTTAGTTAGTTAGTTAGTTAGTTAGTTAGTTAGTAGTTAGTTAGTTAGTTAGTTAGTTAGTTAGTTAGTTAGTTAGTTAGTTAGTTAGTTAGTTAGTTAGTTAGTTAGTTAGTTAGTTAGTTAGTTAGTTAGTTAGTTAGTTAGTTAGTTAGTTAGTTAGTAGTTAGTTAGTTAGTTAGTAGTTAGTTAGTTAGTTAGTTAGTTAGTTAGTTAGTTAGTTAGTTAGTTAGTTAGTTAGTTAGTTAGTTAGTTAGTTAGTTAGTTAGTTAGTTAGTTAGTTAGTTAGTTAGTTAGTTAGTAGTTAGTTAGTTAGTTAGTTAGTTAGTTAGTTAGTTAGTTAGTTAGTTAGTAGTTAGTTAGTTAGTTAGTTAGTTAGTTAGTTAGTTAGTTAGTTAGTTAGTTAGTTAGTTAGTTAGTTAGTTAGTTAGTTAGTTAGTTAGTTAGTTAGTTAGTTAGTTAGTTAGTTAGTTAGTTAGTTAGTTAGTTAGTTAGTTAGTTAGTTAGTTAGTTAGTTAGTTAGTTAGTTAGTTAGTTAGTTAGTTAGTTAGTTAGTTAGTTAGTTAGTTAGTTAGTTAGTTAGTTAGTTAGTTAGTTAGTTAGTTAGTTAGTTAGTTAGTTAGTTAGTTAGTTAGTTAGTTAGTTAGTTAGTTAGTTAGTTAGTTAGTTAGTTAGTTAGTTAGTTAGTAGTTAGTTAGTTAGTTAGTTAGTTAGTTAGTTAGTTAGTTTGCCTACAATTTCGGGGATTAAGTAATTCAAAAATGTAAAAAAAATCTGTGAATATAACTTTTCTTTAAAAAGTTAGTATCGCTTATCAATTTACTTCTTTAAATTCAAGATTTCTTAAGCCTGACCTCGTACATAACAAAAAAATTCATTTGTTTATTGCTTTAGAGAGAACCATTACATTTTGTGTTTAAATTTTCTTGTCATTTGTCACAAGTTGATTACAAAAAAATGGCATGTTACTGCTGATGTGTAAAATGTCATTTCTCCAAAAGCTAAAATAAAATGTTTGTTTTTAAGGGGGCAGTTTTTGTAAATTATTTAACAAATCCTAATATAAAGAAAAAGTAAAAAGATATGCAGTACAGCTTTTATTAAAACAATCCCTGCAAAAGAATTTTTTTATTGACGATTAAAACTGTCGTGTATTTGTTAATTTATTAACACAGAAAAGAAGAATGCTAATAGAAGCGTAGACACATCAAAAGTCAAATATAAAAAATTAGATTAAATTTTAAGTTATCATGTTTTAGATTAATTTTTTATACATACTTATAAATTGTGCATTTTTGTATATTGGAATTAGCAAAAGCTGCAAATACATATAGGCATAAAGTTTAAAGAATTTTTAATTAAAAGATATTCTCTACATTAAATGTCATTTGCTTTTTTCTTTTGAATACTATTTTTTATTTCAGTTTGACAACTTTTAAAACCACAAAATAAATATTATTAAAAATTTACTACGAGCAAGCAATTCTTTGAATTTGTTTATATGTACATATGTATATCGAAATATATTTATTAAAATACATTTATAATTGATTCATATTTAATTACTTTTCTGTTTGAGCAAAGTATGCATGAATTCTTCTTATTTTATTCAATTTATAGAAAAAAGAAAATTTTTTGTAAATATTTGTTAAAATTATGTTTTAAATTTTTCTTCTTTTTTTTATGTTTCATAAACTTATGCCCAAAAGATTTTTAGCCCAACAATAAAATTTATATTGATTTGTTTTCAATTAAACTTTTTCTTAAGCAATTTTCTTAAATAAGTTAGATAAAAAATTACACTGATAAAAAGTTTGCTTAAAAGACATAAGTTATTTTGCTTGGAATTTATTTTTTTATATATTAAATGAAGATAAGAATACAATAATAGGCTAGAACTAGTGTCTAGTCTATAAACGAGACCATAATTCAGGCTTAAACACTATTAATGTCCACACTATAGATAAAACTAAATTCCGGACTATTGATATTCAGGTTTATAGTTCTGACTGCATACAATAGTGTCATCAAGACTTTAGACTCTGGATAATACTGTCCAAACATAGAATGACATTAAAGTCCAGACTATAGGCTATAGTCAAGACTATGGGCTGGCTATATTATCATTAAAATCACACACAGTAATTTCTTCTCAAGATGACTTGTCGATTTTATTTATCAGTGTACTTATTTTAAGAAAAATGTAAATAATTTACTTCATATATAATGCACATACATATTTAACTTGTATATACTATTCATTTCTTTTTTCAATTCTTGCACTTGACTTGTACATTTATGCCTTTTAGCCATAAATATTCCATCTCTTGTTAATCGTCAAAGGCATTTTATTTGTAACTTGTAAATGTATCAAAAAGTTAAGATGAAAAGTATACTTCAATGAAAGTTATGATGTGTAGGATATTTACTTGAATGTGTCTGTGGTTGAAAGTACATCCGCACATATGTATGTATGTACATATGTACATCCCAATGGATAATATTCTTCGAATTGATATAGATAATGATGTCGATATTATTGATAGAAATAAAGTTGTTTATTTGTATAAACTATGTACATGAAGTAGTTTACATTCAAATGTACGATACACACGCACACAAACATTCTTGCTGAAATACTTTTGAGGATTTTTAAAAATTTATTGAATTGGAAATTACGACTACAATGTGTGTAGAAATTTGTATAACTTTTTTATGAGTTTGTATGTATGTATATCGTTGTAAATAAATTGTAATTGTTGTGGAATTTGAAATATTTCTTATGATGCAGTCACATTAGTATGATGAATTGAATTTTTATAAGAAAACTTTCTATATATAATTTGGACTTAGTTACTTTTAAATAAAACTTATAAGTCTTGTTACTATTAGAATAGTTACAAAATTAGTTTTCTGCACAAGTACTCACATAAGACTTGTCTTGTTGAAAATGCTTCTATAAAAGTAATATTTACATATATTATGGCAAATGTTATTTTTAACAAAGTAATTAAAAATTGAAACAATTGAAATTTATTTTTACAAAATTCGGAAAACGATTAATATTAATTAATCGTCTTGGTTTGTAAAACATCTGAATATATTAATCCTCGGAAAGGATTAATAAATTTAAAGGACTTTATAATTTCTCAAGGAATGAGAAATTATAAAGTGTAGTTTTAAGCGTGTGGGGAAAAAAGAGAAAAACACAAGGGATTAGTTTTAAATAAAAAGGGATTTTATTTAAGTAAAAATGATGCTCACCTTTGGCTGGTTTAGGAAGAAGAGAAAGTTTATTTCTTTTTTAAATGCCTTGAAGGCTCTTTTCACACAACGTTATAACGGATACTTATGTTTCGTTAAGTTTAATACATAATAAGTAAATGAAATACAGTTTAGTTTTGTACATACGTTAACTATGTATATAAACTAGGGTTTACAAAAGTATTAAATTCAAATAAAAACCAAGGGAAAAGCTTACAAACTAATAATTCATTTTATATAAATTCAATTAAAGAAAAATAATGAAATAATAATAAAATAATAAAAAATAATAAAATTCTAACTAACAATCAATTCAATATAATTCAATTCTTAATGCTAATTTGGACATGGCGCCCCTCGTTGCACATGTGCAACCTAATTGTTTGAGGTAGCGCATAGGACGGCGGCCAGTGAACGAATTGCCTCAGAGATGACACGGTTGGGCATAGCGGGTGGATTGTTGTTTCGCCGAGACATGGTGGTGCTGTTTATACGCCTTGGAGGTTGGCGACTAGTTCTGGTGCTGGAAGTGTTGGTTCGGCGACGGTGGAGGTTGGTGGTGTTACGACGATGATGTTGATGATTGGTGTTGGCGGTACGGTGGCGTTGTGGTTGAGAATTGGTGGGGCGACGGCGATTAGGGTTGGCACGATGGCGGTAGTCTCGGTGGCTTGGACGGACCAGTTGACGTTCGCCCAATCTATTCTGGACACTGCCTTCTGGTGCAGTGACTCGGGGATGACGGCTTGGGTGGAGTAGCGTGTGATGTAGCCGACCACAATACATACACGTATCGGGGCTGTCGCAACTGTACACGTTGTGTGTTCTGGCCAAACAGTTCAGGCAGTATTCATACCGCCGAGCCACTACAAAACGCTCTGCTGACTCCATCGCCAAAAAACGCCGGCAGAACCGTAGCGCGTGGTAACGGTCACAGAGTCGGCACTGGTGCACTGTTGGGTCTCTTGGTGATTGATCTCGCATGCTGTAAGGAGAAAACGTATGAGTAATGTTGATTTAAGAAGTAATGGGAATGGAAATGGGAAAAAACGATTATGATAGGATATAGGAATGTGGGATAAACAATGTTAGTAAGTAATTAGTCGCTAGTTTGAACGTTATTATATGGCAGATAGCATAATTTAGTGATGGGACGAGTGATGATGCCGCCTTTTGTACGAACATCAACTACTCGAACATAATTATCGCAACCGCTGTGTATTTTTTCTATTCTGCCTAAACGCCATTCACATGGTGGTAGAAGATCGTCAATTACCACTACAAAATCTCCTATTTTTAGATTAGGCGTAGAAAACTTCCATTTATATCTCTTATGGAGTGATTTTAAGTATTCTTGCTTCCACTCGATCGCAAGTTTTTGGTTAATCGCTTTTAGTTTTTCCCATCGATTTATTAAGGAAAGATTTTGATAGTTTGGATCGGGTAAAGCCATAATTGGACCGCCACGGAGAAAGTGTCCTGGGGTCAACGCGGTAAGATCAGCTGGGTCCTCAGAGAGAGCGGATATGGGCCTAGAATTCAATACACCTTCAATACGAGCTAACACCGTGGTAAACTCTTCAAATGTGAACCGATGGGCTCCTGCCACCCGCTTTAAATGGAATTTAAAGCTTTTGACCGCCGCTTCCCAAAGTCCTCCCATGTGGGGAGCCTGGGGGGGAATGAAAGACCACTCAAACCCATGAGTTATGTATTTTTGAGCAATGTCTTGAGAAACGGAGTTTATAAAAGTAGTAAATTCCTTGCGTAAAGCTCGATTCGAACCAACAAAATTTCTACCATTGTCAGAGACTAGTTTGTGTGGAAGACCACGGCGACCAACAAATCGGGCGAATGTTGCTTGGAACGCAGCTGCAGAAAGGCTGGAACAGGGCTCTAAATGGACCGCTTTTGTAGCAAAACATACAAATACGCATGCATATCCTTTGATGATAGATGATCTTCGTAAATTGGAACTTTTAAGCTCAAACGGACCGGCAAAATCTACTCCGGTTATGTTGAATGGGAAGGACAGGGTACAGCGGTCGGTAGGCAAAGCCGCCATAATTTGAGAGCATGGTTGTTTCTTATGAATTATACAAGTTTTGCAATATCTTATGAGTTTTTTAACTTTGAGTTTAAGACGAGAGATATAAAATTCGGTTTGTATCATCCGACACATTAAGGTGCATTCTCCATGGGCTAGAATCTCGTGCAAATGGGATAAATATAGGTTACAAAAGTGTGAATTTCGGGGTAGAATGATTGGGAAACGCTCGTTGTAGGGTAATAAAGAATTGGCTAGGCGACCATTGACTCTTAAAAGACCTTTGGAGTCTAGAAATGGATTTAATGTGAATAAAGAGCTGTCTTTTGGAATGGGCTGATTTTCAGAGAGTAATTCATATTCACGCTGGTAGAATTCTTTCTGAGCTAACATTATTAATCTGGACTTTACAGAATTGACTTCCTGTTGACTGAGTTGAGAATTGTGATCAGCTAAGTTGTTGGTTTGATTGGCAAACGAAGGTTTAAAACGCCGAATATATCGAAAAACGTATGCAAGAACTCTTAACGATCTCGTGTAGGAGGAGAATCTTTTAAGAATGTCTACGGAAGAGACTGTAGTTTGAAAGCTACTGATGGGAACCGTTAAGCTTTGGGTTTGTGTTTGCTTAAGAATAGAAATTTCGGGAGATTTCGTGGTATTCAACGGATTATTCTGTGGCCATTCCGAAACCGGGTTTGTAAGCCATGGTGGGCCCTGCCACCAAAGTTGGTTGTTGATTAAGTCCTGTGGTCTGCATCCTCTGGAACCTAGATCAGCGGGATTGAAATGAGTTGGAACATGGCGCCATTTTGCATTTGGCAATAATTTATGGATTTGGCCTACACGATTAGAAACATAGATTTCTTTCCAGGTTGAAGGTGGCTTAGCAAGCCATCCTAAAACAATCGATGAGTCACACCATAAAATGATTTCGTGATTTTTCATATTAAGCGAAGATATCGTATATTGTACTAGTTTAGCTAGCATAACTGCGCCAGAAAGTTCCAAGCGCGGTAAAGTTGTAGATGCTATTCGTTCCAGCCATAATTGCTGAATGAGAATTTTGCCTTTAATGACTACGGGTGATATCCAGCCAGCTGGATCGAACAATTTGGCTACTGAAGATACGATTTTGCGTTTGGTTATTTTTGTTTCTTGAGGAATAGATTCAAAAGTATATGTGAACGAATCAGTCAGTGCGTTCCAGCGAATGCCGAGAGTTTTTGTCGCACTGGAATCATGAAATTTGAGAAAATCAGAATCATAAAGATCTTCTTTGGGAAAAGAAGCTAACAAACGAGAGTTATTGGAGGTTAATTTCTTTAATAAGAAACCAGCTGATTCTAGAGTTTGCACCAGCTCTTTCTGGGATTTTATAACCTCTTCGAGAGAATGACCACCAGTTAGAATGTCGTCTACATAAGTTTCTCTACGTAATATATCAGCTGCTTTGGGAAACTTATCTTCGGAATCAGACGCTAACTGGATTAATGTCCTAATGGCTAAAAATGGTGCACAATTTATACCAAATGTAACAGTCTTTAACTGGTAATCTTTGATGGCCTCCCGGGGGGATTTTTGGAAGAGTATTCTCTGAAACGGTCTGTCTTGGGGATTGACTAATATCTGACGATACATTTTTTGTATGTCACCGCTGAAAACAAATTTGTAAAAACGCCAATTTAATATCACTGTCATCAGATCAGCTTGAAGTGTGGGACCAGTATAAAGAACGTCGTTTAATGAAAACCCTGACTTAGTTTTGCGGGAAGCATTGAAAACAACCCTAACCTTCGTAGATTTGCTTTCTGGTCTTACGACTGCATGATGAGGGAGATAAAAGGAGTTACATTTATTTTCCGAAAAGTACTCACGAGAAGTTGTTTCTTCCATATGATCGAGGGTTATATACTCAATGAGCACGTCGTTATATTGAGTGCTTAACGCGGGATCTTTTTCCAACATCTGTTCCATCCGAACATATTGACTAAGAGCGATAAATCTTGATGGGCTAAGAAACCTTGATTCCGGGAACTCCTGTCGAAATGGTAATCTGACCATATATCGTCCATTTGGTAAGCGTGTTGTGGTTTGTTGATAAAATTTTTCACAATATTCATCCTCTGAAGAAGCTGGCCGGGTTGATGGAATTTCTTCCTGCTCCCAAAACTTCCGAACTAATTCATCCAAGGTAAAGTCTTCAGTGGAACCAACGCATGTTGAAAACGAGTATATTGGCTGAGTCTTCACGGGGCCACTAAGCACCCATCCGAAAACCGTTCTATATGCAGAAGCAGAGCCACATACATCTCGTTTGATGCCATCAAGATTTATATAACGCTCACTGTCATTTCCAAGGATTAAATCGATCGAGGAAGATATATTAAAATTTGGATCAGCTAAGTCAATACCAGAAAGCTCAATTGGGTTAGGGAGTTCAAAGGAAACCGAGGGAATCTTATTCGTGACTTTAGGTAAAACGATAGCAGTTACGGGTAACCGAAACTTGGATTTGTGCGAGACCAAAACCAAATCACATTCTTTTTCTGAAACTTGAGTTTGACCGCCAACTCCTATTATTTCGCAGTATGATTTTCTAGATGGGATATTTAAACGATTTCGAACCTTTTCAGATATAAAGGTCCTCTCAGAACCTGGGTCAATGAGAGCTCTAATCGAGAATAATTCCCCTCTACTTTCTATTTGAACCATTGCAGTTCGTAACAAGACTTTAGTATCACTCATGGCATAATTCGCATTAACTTGGAAAGTTTTGTGAGCATTTGAGGTTGCTGGACCGTTTTCAGATTCATTTGACTCAACGGATCTAGAATTAGTCGTTTTTGGATCAGATTTTATGTTTTGATCGTTTTTGTTTGGACACGTTTGATTTGAGCTATTCCGAGGAGGATTAAAAGAACGCATGTGAAGCAGTGTGTGATGCTTTTTACCACAATTTAAACAGGAATTTTTGCTCATACAATTCTTTTTCGTGTGAGATTGTGACAAACAATTGTTACAAAACTTATTCTTGAAAATGAAATCAACTCTTTCTTGAATTGAAAGCTTACGAAATTGCGAACAAGTTCTCAAACTGTGATCTTCATCGCACATTTTGCATTTGTAATTAAGTTTTTCTTGGGATGAGTACATTTGAACTTGTGAATGAGTTTCATTTTGATTAAGGAAAGCAGATTTGTTCACTTTGATAGTGGAAATTCTTTCTACGACTTCACATCGTTTAAGTAGAAAATCACTTAATTGAGACCAGGTTGGTAACTCTCTACTGGCGTTTAATGATTGTTCCCATTGAGCCAATGTTTCGTTGGGTAATTTAGAATAGACTAAATTGACTAAAATGGGGTCCCAGCCTTCAACTGATATACTCATTGTATCAAGCATAGCTAAACAGTCAGTAACTGAGCTATGAATTCTTTGTAGGGACTCATTATCCTCTACGCTAGCTACGGGAATATTGAAAAGGTTACGGATCTGATTGTCGACTAAAACTCTTACATTTTCATACCGCAACTTAAGTGCTTGCCAAGCTAGAGGAAAGTTATTATCGGTTAAAGGGAATCTTTTTACTATTGCTCCGGCTGAACCGGTAGTTTTATTTCTAAGATGATAAAGTTTTTCTGCGAGAGTTAGCCTTGGATGGTTAATGTAGACTGCCGTGAACATATCACGAAATGCCGGCCAGTCTTCATAACCTCCTGAAAATATTTGAGTATCGCATGGGGGCAATTTAAGACCTGTACTTAACCGATCATTAGATGTGTTCAATGGGGCTGAATCTATGCTAGCGCGAGCAATACTATCTCTTGACGTTTTTATCACATCAAGAAGTTTGGAAACGGTTAAATAATACATGTCGACACATGAATCGTATTGCTCTTGAGCTGTAGTTTTAACTTCTTCACTTTGATCAGAAAGCATTAGATCTTCATACGACTTTTCTACTTTACTCCAGCGAGTGTCTAAATCTTTCAGTTTTAAATCTATAAGTGCCTCAGATTGGCTTAAAATATCTTGGCTATCGCATTTTTTACAAAATGAAATTAAGTTTTTGGCATCAAATGCAAATCGCGTATTTAGAGAAGTCATTTTAATTTGTTATATGAAAAAAAATTGATAAGCTTTGTAGTTTTAATGAACTTTTAGAGAAATTCTTTGTAATTAGAAAGCGATTAAAGAAGAATCCTTTGTACTTGGGATTGATAAAGAGTAAAATTTGGACTAAAGTTGAGAAATCTTTTGTAGTTTGGATCGAAAATAGAGAAATCTATTTTAATTTGGATTGAGTTAGAGCGAAATCCTTTGTAATTTGGATTGAGAGAGATAAATCCTTTGTAATTTGGATTGTGTAAGATAAATCCTTTGTAATTCGGATTGAGTAAGAGCGAAATCCTTTGTAATTTGGATTGAGAGTAATTTGGATAGAAATTGAGAGATCCTTTGTAATTTGGATCGAAATTTAGAGATCCTTTGTAATTTGGACCGAAAATAGAGAAATCCTTTGTAATTTGGATTAATTCTCAGATAGATACAAGCAAAATTGATAGGTGAGCAAAATTCTTTAAGCAGTAAGTTAAAATTTTTTTTCAAAGTTTTGTATAGTTTTGATTAATTATCGTCAAGTTCGATAATTTTCTCAAATGTAAAGCGTAAAAAATGTTATTCAAATAGTTTAAAATGTTATAATGTTAGTAAAAGGGAAATAATTTTCATAAATATTTGTAGTTTTCTTAATAATTGCTGTAAAATGTTTTTTTTCTTTTTTGTATATATATAAAAGTTTGATCGATTATCGTTGGACTCGATAATTTTCTCAAACGTAAAGCGCAAATATTTTTTTTTGAATATTGATTAAATTTTCATAAAATCTTGTAATTTTCTTGTTACTCGCCGTAAAAATCCGCAAAATTGTAAATTATAATGATTTATATTATTATATTTTTTTTTTAATAAGCGATTATTAACTATTTCTTGATTTCTTTAAAATCAAAGAAATTTTTCTTTATCAAATTGCCGTAAATTTTCCGTAAAATTTTAATTTTCCTTTAAAGCAAGCGATTGCTTATAATTTTGATTTAAAATGATTTTATTTAGAATTATTTTTTAACCGATTTTAGTTTTAATCACTGTGCAGGTGTGTATAATTTGAAAGCAAGAGATTGCTAAATAAAAATTTTTAATTTTTTGAGAGAAAAAAAAAATATAATTTTGTTTTTTGCCAATAAAATTTTACACTGAAACCACTGTATCGAATTTTCCATTTATCAACAAGCGTCACTGTAACATTTATTCACAGTGGAATAGCAAGAACCACTTTTCCTTAGAAAATTTATTTTATTAAATTTATGATTTTATTATTTTTTATTGCCACAATATTAATTTAGAACTGTGATTATTTATTATTTTAAATTTATCACCAATTGCCAAGCGAAAATTTTAATTAAGCGAAAATTTGCATTCCAAAAAATTTTTTCAAAAATTTATTTTTAATTCGCTTTAATTTCTATAAGCAAAATTTTCCGTTTATCACAAATTGCCAAGCACCAAAAAAATTATTTATATAAAGAAGTGCAAAAAATTATCTAAAATTTTCTTTTAATATTATAAGATTTTATTTTTATATGATCAGAAAAAATTTTTTTTATTTTGTTTCACTGTGACCACTGTGCTCATTTATACATGCATAAAGAGAGAAATTATCTCCTTGAAGTAACAAATAAACCACACAAAATGTATACTCAAAAGCAACAATCAATATTCCAATAAATTATTTTTCCAAATATGTATATGGTATTTTTCCACAGCAATTATTTTATTGAGAATCAATTTTTAATAATTTTGATGTTCACTTGTTGTAGATGCACACAAAAAATATTTCCTGAATATTTATAATTATTTTATTTTTCAGTAATATTTTTTCACGTCGAGCCCACTGTGCGTTTTTTTTCTTTTGTTCTTTATTTTCTTTTCACAATTTATTGAGAACAATTAAGAGAGTAGGAATATCACCGCTAACTGTAATGTATGTTTGTTATTGTTGCTTAATATTTATTGATGATCGATGGTGGTGGTTTTTTGTCACATTTAAACTCTTTGATATTTTGGTTTTGTTTTTTATTATTGCAATGTAATTTGTTCACTCTTTATGCTTTTGTATTACACAGTAAGTTTGTCGATTTTGGAAATAAATCTGACGTCACAATTTTTTGGAACTTTTAACACTCTTTTCCAGAATTTATTAAATTTTTAATAGAAATTTGGCAACAGGCTATTTTTTGCACTTTTTTTCTTGGCTTTTTTTCACTTTCACTGGCAATTTTTTTAAGAGTAATAAGGGATATTTTCTTTTTAATTAAATTTTAAGAGAATAATTCTTTTTTTTTTTTTTTAGTGGTGTTTATTGGCACAATTAAACAAATTTGAGAAATTTTCCTTTTCATTTATTTATTGGCAAAAATTTTAATTTATTAAGAGATTTTCCCTTTTAAATTTATTGGCAAAAATTTTTTTTTTTTTTAATTTTTTAAGGGATTTTTTCCTTTTTTCTTTTTGAATTTATTGGCAAAAATTTTTAATTTTTTTTTTACGAAATTCTTTTTTCTTTCGAATTTATTGGCAAAAATTTCAATTTTAAAACATAAATTTTTTCCTTACACACACACACTTGCACAGATTTTTCACTTTAGAATTTTTTCTTTTTAAGAGTAAAAATAAATAAAAATTTGGGTTTCTACTCACATTGGCATTGCAGTTTTTTGTACTTGCGTTTTTCCGACGGCAAATTGATTTTATTATTGGATGCACTCAAATGGCTTGGGAAGCTTCCTTTAGGGATTAGGCGACCAGTTCACTATTGGAGAAGGACGAAGGACCATGAATATATTAATCCTCGGAAAGGATTAATAAATTTAAAGGACTTTATAATTTCTCAAGGAATGAGAAATTATAAAGTGTAGTTTTAAGCGTGTGGGGAAAAAAGAGAAAAACACAAGGGATTAGTTTTAAATAAAAAGGGATTTTATTTAAGTAAAAATGATGCTCACCTTTGGCTGGTTTAGGAAGAAGAGAAAGTTTATTTCTTTTTTAAATGCCTTGAAGGCTCTTTTCACACAACGTTATAACGGATACTTATGTTTCGTTAAGTTTAATACATAATAAGTAAATGAAATACAGTTTAGTTTTGTACATACGTTAACTATGTATATAAACTAGGGTTTACAAAAGTATTAAATTCAAATAAAAACCAAGGGAAAAGCTTACAAACTAATAATTCATTTTATATAAATTCAATTAAAGAAAAATAATGAAATAATAATAAAATAATAAAAAATAATAAAATTCTAACTAACAATCAATTCAATATAATTCAATTCTTAATGCTAATTTGGACAACATCGATAAGAATAAATAGATCTTATCATTCCATTTAAACATTTAATTACTAGGTTATTAACGATTTAAGAATTTTTAGATTTTTGTATGAAAAACCGATTTTTGATAAGAAATATGAGTGATCAGAAATCGAGCTTATTTTTGCATTTCAACGCTTATTTACTGACTTATAAATGATTTAAGAGCTTTTTAGATTTTTTAATGAAAAATCGATTTTTGATAAGATATATGAGTGATCACGAAAAGAGCTTATTTTTGCATTTCAACGCTTATTTACTGAGTTATAAATGATTTAAGAATTTTTTAGATTTTTATATGAAAAATCGATTTTTGATAAGAAATATAAGTGATCACGAATCGAGCTTATTTTTGCATTTAAACGCTTATTTACTGAGTTATTAAAGATTTTAGATTTTTGAATGAAAAATCGATTTTTGATAAGATATATGAGTGATCACGAAACGAGCTTATTTTTGCATTTAAACGCTTATTTACTGAGTTATTAACGATTTTAGAATTTTTTAGATTTTTGTATGAAAAATCGATTTTTGATAAGAAATATGAGTGATTACAAATCGAGTTTATTTTTGCATTTAAAGGCTTATTTACTGAGTTATTAACAATTTTAGATTTTTTTAGATTTTTATATGAAAAATCGATTTTTGATAAGAAATATGAGTGATCACTAATCGAGCTTATTTTTGCATTTTAACGCTTATTTACTGAGTTATTAACGGTTTTAGATTTTTTTAGATTTTTATATGAAAAATCTATTTTTGATAAGAAATATGAGTGATCACGAATCTAGCTTATTTTTGCGTTTTAAATCTTATTTACTAAGTTTTTAATGATTTTAGAATTTTTTAGATTTTTATATGAAAAAATCGATTTTTGATAAGGAATGTGAGTGATCACAAATCGAGCTTATTTTTGCATTTAAACGCTTATTTACTAAGTTATTAAAGATTTTAGATTTTTGAATGAAAAATCGATTTTTAATAAGATATATGAGTGATCACGAAACGAGCTTATTTTTGCATTTAAAGGCTTATTTACTGAGCTATTAACGATTTTAGATTTTTGTATGAAAAATCGAGTTTTGAGTAGAAAAATGAGTGATCACAAATCGAGCTTATTCTTGCATTTAAAGGCTTATTTACTGAGTTATTAACGATTTTAGATTTTTGTATGAAAAACCGATTTTTGATAAGAAATATGAGTGATCAGAAATCGAGCTTATTTTTGCATTTCAACGCTTATTTACTGACTTATAAATGATTTAAGAGCTTTTTAGATTTTTTAATGAAAAATCGATTTTTGATAAGATATATGAGTGATCACGAAACGAGCTTATTTTTGCATTTCAACGCTTATTTACTGAGTTATAAATGATTTAAGAATTTTTTAGATTTTTATATGAAAAATCGATTTTTGATAAGAAATATAAGTGATCACGAATCGAGCTTATTTTTGCATTTAAACGCTTATTTACTGAGTTATTAAAGATTTTAGATTTTTGAATGAAAAATCGATTTTTGATAAGATATATGAGTGATCACGAAACGAGCTTATTTTTGCATTTAAACGCTTATTTACTGAGTTATTAACGATTTTAGAATTTTTTAGATTTTTGTATGAAAAATCGATTTTTGATAAGAAATATGAGTGATTACAAATCGAGTATATTTTTGCATTTAAAGGCTTATTTACTGAGTTATTAACAATTTTAGATTTTTTTAGATTTTTATATGAAAAATCTATTTTTGATAAGAAATATGAGTGATCAGAAATCGAGCTTATTTTTGCATTTCAACGCTTATTTACTGACTTATAAATGATTTAAGAGCTTTTTAGATTTTTTAATGAAAAATCGATTTTTGATAAGAAATATGAGTGATCACTAATCGAGCTTATTTTTGCATTTTAACGCTTATTTACTGAGTTATTAACGGTTTTAGATTTTTTTAGATTTTTATATGAAAAATCTATTTTTGATAAGAAATATGAGTGATCACGAATCTAGCTTATTTTTGCGTTTTAAATCTTATTTACTAAGTTTTTAATGATTTTAGAATTTTTTAGATTTTTATATGAAAAAATCGATTTTTGATAAGGAATGTGAGTGATCACAAATCGAGCTTATTTTTGCATTTAAACGCTTATTTACTAAGTTATTAAAGATTTTAGATTTTTGAATGAAAAATCGATTTTTAATAAGATATATGAGTGATCACGAAACGAGCTTATTTTTGCATTTAAAGGCTTATTTACTGAGCTATTAACGATTTTAGATTTTTGTATGAAAAATCGAGTTTTGAGTAGAAAAATGAGTGATCACAAATCGAGCTTATTCTTGCATTTAAAGGCTTATTTACTGAGTTATTAACGATTTTAGATTTTTGTATGAAAAATCGATTTTTGATAAGAAATTTGAGTGATCACAAATCGAGCTTATTTTTGCATTTAAACGCTTATTTACTGAGTTATTAATGATTTTAGAATTTTTCAGATTTTTGCATGAAAAATCGATTTTTGATAAGAATATGAGTGATCACAAATCGAGCTTATTTTTGCATTTAAAGGCTTATTTACTGAGTTATTAACGATTTTAGATTTTTGTATTAAAGACCGATTTTTGATAAGAAATATGAGTGATCACAAATCGAGCTTATTTTTGCATTTAAACGCTTATTTACTGAGTTATTAACGATTTTAGATTTTTATATGAAAAATCGAATTTTGATAAGAAATATGAGTGATCACAAATCTAGCTTATTTTTGCATTTAAAGGCTTATTTACTGAGTTATTAACGATTTTAGATTTTTGTATTAAAAACCGATTTTTGATAAGAAATATGAGTGATCACAAATCGAGCTTATTTTTGCATTTAAACGCTTATTTACTGAGTTATTAACGATTTTAGATTTTTGTATTAAAAACCGATTTTTGATAACAAATATGAGTGATCACGAATCGAGCTTATTTTTGCATTTAAACGCTTATCTACTGAGTAATTAACGATTTTAGAATATTTAAGATTTTTATATGAAAAATCGATTTTTGATAAGAAATATGAGTGATCACAAATAGAGCTTATTTTTGCATTTAAACGCTTATTTACTGAGTTATTAACGATTTTATATTTTTGAATGAAAAATCGATTTTTGATAAGAAATATGAGTGATCACAAATCGAGCTTATTTTTGCATTTAAACGCTTATTTACTGAGTTATTAACGATTTTAGATTTTTATATGAAAAATCGAATTTTGATAAGAAATATGAGTGATCACAAATCTAGCTTATTTTTGCCTTTAAAGGCTTATTTACTGAGTTATTAACGATTTTAGATTTTTGTATTAAAAACCGATTTTTGATAACAAATATGAGTGATCACGAATCGAGCTTATTTTTGCATTTAAACGCTTATCTACTGAGTAATTAACGATTTTAGAATATTTAAGATTTTTATATGAAAAATCGATTTTTGATAAGAAATATGAGTGATCACAAATAGAGCTTATTTTTGCATTTAAACGCTTATTTACTGAGTTATTAACGATTTTATATTTTTGAATGAAAAATCGATTTTTGATAAGAAATATGAGTGATCACAAATCGAGCTTATTTTTGCATTTAAACGCTTATTTACTGAGTTATTAATGATTTTAATGATTTTTACTTGTATAAACTATGTACATGAAGTAGTTTACATTCAAATGTACAATACACACGCACACAAACATTCTTTCTGAAATACTTTTGAGGATTTTTAAAAATTTATTGAATTGGAAATTACGACTACAATGTGTGTAGAAATTTGTATAAGTTTGTATGTATGTATATTGATGTAAATAAATTGTAATTGTTGTGGAGTTTGAAATATTTCTTATGATGCAGTCACATTAGTATGATGAATTGAATTTTTATAAGAAAACTTTCTATATATAATTTGGACTTAGTTACTTTTAAATAAAACTTATAAGTCTTGTTACTATTAGAATAGTTACAAAATTAGTTTTCTGCACAAGTACTCACATAAGACTTGTCTTGTTGAAAATGCTTCTATAAAAGTAATATTTACATATATTATGGCAAATGTTATTTTTAACAAAGTAATTAAAAATTGAAACAATTGAAATTTATTTTTACAAAATTCGGAAAACGATTAATATTAATTAATCGTCTTGGTTTGTAAAACATCGATAAGAATAAATAGATCTTATCATTCCATTTAAACATTTAATTACTAGGTTATTAACGATTTAAGAATTTTTAGATTTTTGTATGAAAAACCGATTTTTGATAAGAAATATGAGTGATCAGAAATCGAGCTTATTTTTGCATTTCAACGCTTATTTACTGACTTATAAATGATTTAAGAACTTTTTAGATTTTTTAATGAAAAATCGATTTTTTATAAGATATATGAGTGATCACGAAACGAGCTTATTTTTGCATTTCAACGCTTATTTACTGAGTTATAAATGATTTAAGAATTTTTTAGATTTTTATATGAAAAATCAATTTTTGATAAGAAATATAAGTGATCACGAATCGAGCTTATTTTTACATTTAAACGCTTATTTACTGAGTTATTAAAGATTTTAGATTTTTGAATGAAAAATCGATTTTTGATAAGATATATGAGTGATCACGAAACGAGCTTATTTTTGCATTTAAACGCTTATTTACTGAGTTATTAACGATTTTAGAATTTTTTAGATTTTTGTATGAAAAATCGATTTTTGATAAGAAATATGAGTGATTACAAATCGAGTTTATTTTTGCATTTAAAGGCTTATTTACTGAGTTATTAACGATTTTAGATTTTTTTAGATTTTTATATGAAAAATCGATTTTTGATAAGAAATATGAGTGATCACTAATCGAGCTTATTTTTGCATTTTAACGCTTATTTACTGAGTTATTAACGGTTTTAGATTTTTTTAGATTTTTATATGAAAAATCTATTTTTGATAAGAAATATGAGTGATCACGAATCTAGCTTATTTTTGCGTTTTAAATCTTATTTACTAAGTTTTTAATGATTTTAGAATTTTTTAGATTTTTATATGAAAAAATCGATTTTTGATAAGAAATATGAGTGATCACAAATCTAGCTTATTTTTGCCTTTAAAGGCTTATTTACTGAGTTATTAACTATTTTAGATTTTTGTATTAAAAACCGATTTTTGATAACAAATATGAGTGATCACGAATCGAGCTTATTTTTGCATTTAAACGCTTATCTACTGAGTAATTAACGATTTTAGAATATTTAAGATTTTTATATGAAAAATCGATTTTTGATAAGAAATATGAGTGATCACAAATAGAGCTTATTTTTGCATTTAAACGCTTATTTACTGAGTTATTAACGATTTTATATTTTTGAATGAAAAATCGATTTTTGATAAGAAATATGAGTGATCACAAATCGAGCTTATTTTTGCATTTAAACGCTTATTTACTGAGTTATTAATGATTTTAGAATTTTTTAGATTTTTATATGAAAAATCGATTTTTGATAAGAAATATGAGTGATCACAAATCGAGCTTATTTTTGCATTTAAACGCACATTTACTGAGTTATTAACGATTTTAAATTTTTGCATGAAAAATCGATTTTTGATAAGAAATATGAGTGATCACGAATCGAGCTTATTTTTGCATTTAAACGCTTATTTACTGAGTTATTAACGATTTTAAATTTTTGCATGAAAAATCGATTTTTGATAAGAAATATGAGTGATCACAAATCGAGCTTATTTTTGCATTTAAACGCATATTTACTGAGTTATTAACGATTTTAAATTTTTTGCATGAAAAGTCGATTTTTGATAAGAAATATGAGTTATCACAATTCGAGCTTATTTTTGCATTTAAACGCTTATTTACTGAGCTATTAACGATTTTAGATTTTTGTATGAAAAAGCGATTTTTGATAAGAAATATAAGTGATAACGAATCGAGCTTATTTTTGCATTTAAACGCTTATTTACTGAGTTATTAACTATTTTAGAATTTTTAGATTTTTGTATGAAAAATCGATTTTTGATAAGAAGTATTAGTGATCACAAATCGAGCTTAGTTTTGCATTTAAACGCTTATTTACTGAGTTATTAACGATTTTAAATTTTTGCATGAAAAATCGATTTTTGATAAGAAATATGAGTGATCACAAATCGAGCTTATTTTTGCATTTAAACGCTTATTTACTGAGTTATTAACTATTTTAGAATTTTTTAGATTTTTATATGAAAAATCGAATTTTGATAAGAAATATGAGTGATCACAAATCGAGCTTATTTTTGCATTTAAACGCTTATTTACTGAGTTATTAATTATTTTAGAATTTTTTAGATTTTTATATGAAAAATCGATTTTTGATAAGAAATATGAGTGATCACAAATCGAGCTTATTTTTGCATTTAATCGCTTATTTACTGAGTTATTAATGATTTTAGTAATTCTTAGATTTTTATATGAAAAATCGATTTTTGATAAGAAATATGAGTGATCTCAAAAGGAGCCTATTTTGCATTTAAACACTTATTTACTGAGTTATTAATGACTTAAGAATTTTTAAGATTTTTATATGAAAAATTGATTTTTGATAAGAAACATGAGTGATCACAAATCGAGCTTATTTTTGCATTTAAACGCTTATTTACTGAGTTATTAATGATTTGAGAATTTTTTAGATTTTTGTAATAAAAATCGATTTTTGATAAGAAATTGGAGTGATCACAAATCGAGCTTATTTTTGCATTTAAACGCTTATTTACTGAGTTATTGACGATTTTAGATTTTTGTATGAAAAAATGATTTTTGACAAGAAATATGAGTGATCACAAATAGAGCTTATTTTTGCATTTAAACGCTTATTTACTGAGTTATTAACGATTTTAGATTTTTGTATGAAAAATCGATTTTTGATAAGAAATATGAGTGATCACAAATCGAGCTTATTTTTGTATTTAAACGCGTATTTACTGAGTTATTAGTGATTTTAGTAATTCCTAAATTTTTATATGAAAAATAGATTTTTGATAAGAAATATGAGTGATCACGAATCGAGCTTATTTTTGCATTTAAACGCTTATTTAATGAGTTATTGACGATTTTAGATTTTTGTATGAAAAATCGATTTTTGATAAGAAATATGAGTGATCACAAATCGAGCTTATTTTTGCATTTAAACGCTTATTTACTGAGTTATTGACGATTTTAGATTTTTGTATGAAAATTCGATTTTTGATAAGAAATATGAGTGATCACAAATCGAGCTTATTTTTGCATTTAAATGCTTATTTACTGAGTTATTAATGATTTTAGAATTTTTTAGATTTTTGTATGAAAAATCGATTTTTGATAAGAAATATTAGTGATCACAAATCGAGCTTATTTTTGCATTTAAAGACTTATTTACTGAGTTATAAGAAATTTGATTGATTATAAATCGAGCTTATTTTTTAATTTAAAAGCTTATTTAGTGAATTATTAACGATTTTAGATTTTTGTACTAAAAATCGATTCTTGATAAGAAATATTAGTGATCACAAATCGAGCTTATTTTTGCATTTAAAGACTTATTTACTGAGTTATAAGAAATTTGATTGATTATGAATCGAGCTTATTTTTTAATTTAAACGCTTATTTAGTGAATTATTAACGATTTTAGATTTTTGTACTAAAAATCGATTTTTGATAAGAAATATGAGTGATCACTAATCGAGCATATTTTTGCATTTAAACGCTTATTTACTAAGTTATTAATGATTTTAGAATTTTTTAGACTTTTGTATGAAAAATCGGTTTTTGATAAGAAATATGTATGATCACGAGTCGAGCTTATTTTTTAATTTAAAAGCTTATTTAGTAAAGTATTAACGGTTTTAGATTTTTGTACTAAAAATCGATTTTTGATAAGAAACATGAGTGATCACAAATCGAGCTTATTTTTGCATTTAAACGCTTATTTACTGAGTTATTAACGATTTTAGATATTTGTATTAAAAATCGATTTTTGACAAGAAATATGAGTGATCACAAATCGAGCTTATTTTTGCATTTAAACGCTTATTTACTAAGTTATTAATGATTTTAGAATTTTTTAGATTTTTGTATGAAAAATCGGTTTTTGATAAGAATTATGTATGATCACGAGTCGAGCTTATTTTTTAATTTAAAAGCTTATTTAGTGAATTATTAACGATTTTAGATTTTTGTACTAAAAATCGATTCTTGATAAGAAATATGAGTGATCACAAATCGAGCTTATTTTTGCATTTAAACGCTTATTTACTGAGTTATTAACGATTTTAAAAATTCTTAGATTTTTGTATGAAAAATCGATTTTTGATAAGAAACATGAGTGATCGCAAATCAAGCTTATTTTTGCATTTAATCGCTTATTTACTGAGTTATTAATGATTTTAGAATTTTTTAGATTTTTGTATGAAAAATCGATTTTTGATAAGAAATATGAGTGATCACAAATCGAGCTTATTTTTGCATTTAAACGCTTATTTACTGAGTTATTAACGATTTTAGATTTTTGTATTAAAAATCGATTTTTGATAAAAAATATGAGTGATCACAAATCGAGCTTATTTTTGCATTTAAACGCTTATTTACTGATTTATTAACGATTTTAGTTTTTTGTATGAAAAATCGATTTTTGATAAGAAACATGAGTGATCACAAATCGAGCTTATTTTTGCATTTAAACGCTTATTTACTGAGTTATTGATTATTTAAGAATTTTTTAGATTTTTGTACGAAAAATCGATTTTTGATAATAAATATGAGTGGTCACAAATCGAGCTTATTTTTGCATTTAAAGGCTTATTTACTGAGTTATTAACGATTTTAGATTTTTGTATGAAAAATCGATTTTTGATAAGAAATTTGAGTGATCACAAATCGAGATTAGTTTTGCATTTAAACGCTTATTTACTGAGTTATTAACGATTTTAGATTTTTGTATTAAAAATCGATTTTTGATAAGAAATTTGAGTGATCACAAGTCGAGCTTATTTTTGCATTTAAACGCTTATTTACTGAGTTACTAACGATTTTAGATTTTTGTATGAAAAATCGATTTTTGATAAGAAATATGAGTGATCACGAATCGAGCTTATTTTTGCATTTAAACGCTTATTTACTGAGTTATTAATGATTTTAGAAAGTTTTAGATTTTTGAATGAAAAATCGATTTTTGATAAGAAATATGAGTGATCACAAATCGAGCTTATTTTTGCATTTAAACGCTTATTTACTGAGTTATTAGTGATTTAAGAATTTTTTAGATTTTTATATGAAAAATCGATTTTTGATAAGGATTATGTGTGATCACGAGTCGAGCTTATTTTTTAATTGAAACGCTTGTTTACTGAGTTATTAACGATTTTAGATTTTTGTATGAATGATTTTAAAATTTTTGAAATATTTTTATGTAAAATCGATATTTGAACAATAATATGAGTGATCACAAATCGATCTTATTCTTGCATTAAATTCGTTGTTTTGTTGGTTTCTGAACATATTTTTGTGTATTAATTTAATAATTTTGTTTGAAGGACGTTTTATACTTTGCTGATTAAATGTCTAACATAAGCTCTTCAATAATACCCTCTTTTCAACTTTGTCTCATAAAGCCTTCAAGACTCAATGTAATCGTACAATTGCATTATTCATAACACGTGGTTTTATTTTGTACTTCAAAATAAAAAAGCTTTCAACAAAGTGTCAAATTTGTAATGACAAAAATACCGTTACGAGCAAACTACTATTAGTCAATATATATTTATTCGTCCATGTAAAAACCCAATGAAAAAAGCTCTTTTCTCCTTAAGGGAAAAAAGTCACAAAATGAACCCAACAAAGAAAAATAAAAATATTGCCCTTAAAATGAACTTTTTCTCGACGTTACAAAGTTGTGCAAATACAAAGAAACACAATGTAATGTAATACACAATTATATAAACACATAATGATATAAAATATCACCATTTGCTCTAAAAGATGTAAAGAAAAGGAGAAATTCAATTCATTGGAAACACGAGTACACTAACGCCAACTAGTGGATGACTCTAAGATTAAATTAACAGAGAAGATGCCGGCTGCTGGTGCAAACCAGTTCGTTTAAAAAGAGTCATTGTCACCTCTTTGTCAATATTTTTTAAATGCTAACTACTTACTTCATTAAATTAAATTCATATATTTTAGTCAATTTACATACATTACTAATTAGTAGTGTCCGACCGAACGTTCGGGTACGGGTTCGGAGTTCGGTAAAAAGTGAGGTTCGGTCAATGTTCGGCGAAATTTTGACCGAACACCGAACGGCGAACTTTTTATAAACTGGTTTTTTTATCATATTTTTATATCATCAAAAAGTTTTAAAAATGCTGAAAATATGTTTACAGAAGTTATCAGACATCCTGGCTGTACAATAAATTTCGGATATACATAGGTACAAAACGCATTTCGTTCGTTTTTTCGGCTGATTTGAAAAACTGTTAACCAGAAACTGATTAAAAAGCTAAGAAAAGTGAAACATTTAATTTGAATTATCTAGTTTCGATTATAAATCTTTGATTTCATTTGTAACATCGACATTTTCTACTTTCTTATTCTCAAACGATCTAGACATGTCTGTCAGTCAGTCTCTTGAAAGAACGATAGGACCTAAACTATTGTTGCAGTTTGATTGGTATTCAAAATGGACAAAATCGGTTTACATTTGAGTTCGGTCGGACTCTACTAATTAGTTAACACTTTATTTGCCAAAGCTTTTAAACTATTGGTATAAGACAATAAAATAGTAGAACGGAAAAACTGTTTTTTAGTCTACACTACAAGAGTGGAGAGGGTATTATGCATTTGTTTGATATATATGTATATGTATGTATATATGTATGTATACAGCTTTGTCCGTTTTTCCATATTACACATTGCGTTTAGACTACCCCTTTATACAAAATTTTAAATATGAAATTATTTTGCTGTATATTGTTAAATAGACACTTAAGTAATTCATTTATCGGGCCAGCTACTGTGAACTGCAGGTATCTTATGTGAATGGATTCAAGTGTGTGAAAATTGAGCAAAAAGCCCTTGAGAATTACTGTTAAGATGTGCGGTTTAACATTAATGTTAAGTTTGGCCATGACACATAAATTTCAAAGAGAAAAAATTGAAATTCAAAGTATACAGGTGTATAAAAATTAAAATTCCAACTGGTTTCAAATTGCTCATAGGTAATAAATTACAAACCTTAAAAATGTTTGATATTTTGTAGTTGGTTCATTGTGGGGTAAAGCTAAAATGCATCATATACAATTGAAAATATATTTTATATCCTATTTATAAGAAATCTAAAGAAAAACAAGTAAGAAATTATAGTCGGGCGAGGCCGACCATATAATACCCTACACAAAAATAAAATGTGATTTAGTTTTCATAATAAAGCATTTAAGTTGAATTGCACCTTGCCTTGAATTATACTTGAGCCATTTATTGTTAAAAAAAATTGTGGACATTTAAGTCAAATTTTGAAGGGGGATTTGTATAGGGGCTATGGACAAATGAGACCCTATAATTATAAAATTCATGACAGTCATCAAGGCTAGTATAGAATTTGGTTTTGGAGCTTTTTGTCGAGATACGAGTATATTAAACATAATTCTGAACATAAAATCCCTATTCGTCGGGTTCAATTGTATGGGGGCTAAGTGAAATAATAATTTTCAATAGGCTTCGTCTCCGGTATCATAGAAGATCATCTGCCAAATTTCATTGAATTACCTTCAAAATTGCGACCTGTAGTTTGATTACAAGATGTACAAGCCGTATTCGGGGGTTCAGTTGTATAGGGGCTAGGAGAGAAAATGGACCGATGTTAACCATTTTCAATAGGCCGACACCATAGAAGATCATGTGCTAAATTTCATTGAATTATCTTCAAAATTGCGACCTGTAGTTTGATTAAAAGGTTTACAAGCCCTATTCAGGGGTTCAGTTGTATGGGGGCTAGGTGAAATAATGGACCGTGCTGTAGTTTAATTACAAGGTTTACATGGACGGACGGACAGACATAGCTAAATCGACTCAGAAAATGAATCTAAGCCGATTGGTATACTTTAAGGTAGGTATAGGACCAATATTATTGTGCGTTACAAACATCAGCACAAACCTAATATAACCTCCCCACTAAAGTGGTGTAGGGTATATCAACATATAAGAATGTATATTGAGGCATGGCCACACTAGTAATACCCTACACTAAATGTGATTATATTTAAAATGTGAATTATTTTTTAAAGTAAATTACTTATAAGGACTAATATTTTTGTGCGTTATAAACATCATCTAAATCGCATATTAACCTCCCCACTAGATATCGGAAAATATGATGTGATAAAAGAAAACACAGACTGTCTAACCATAAAATTATTCAAAGAGAACAAAATTTTCAAATAAGGTCTTCATATGAAGAGGACTCATATCTTTTTGGATCGACCTTTTCCAAATTTATGATAATTAACTAAATTTTGAATCAAGTTTATTGAGAATTATTGAAGTATCATACATACTTGTAGTGTTATAAGGACATATTATTGGAACTTAGGTATATAGGAAGTGCTTCTTAACAATTAATGATATTAGAAAATTGGTACAGAGATTCTGGTTTTTATAAAACTTATATTTACATAAAACTGACTAGTAACATTTCTCATATATAAGATTTACTGCTTAAAATCACTTAAAGCATAAATTTCTAAATCGAAAAGGTGAGGTTTGAGGTTTTCCTTTAATAAGTACCGAAATTCTTTTCTATAGACTTTCATTCACTCATTTATGTTCATTATTAAAGATTACCACTTGAATAACAAAAAAGGTACTAAAAGGTATGTATAATTTCACATTTATAAGGAAAATATTACAGAAAATCAAAAAGTACCATTTTGGAGAGAGAAAAAATATCAAAATTTCATTCCATTCAGATTTCCCTTCACTCAGTAGTTCCATTAGCATACTTAGAACTTTCTAAGTAAAATATTACAGAAAATCAAAACGTACCTTTTTGGATAAAAAGCATCAGTACTCTTAATATATAAATTTATGCGTATATGTTCATATATATAGCAAACCTAACAAGTAAGAGTGCTGTGCCGAATCTTATATACCCACCATCAAATCATTGCCGAAAAGGAATGCTTCCTTATAAATGATCTTCGATATTTTAGAATCGATGCTTTTGTTATTATCAAAACAATTTTCTCATTTATTATTATAAATCGATCCTTACAAAATTAAACAAAGATATTAAGGTTCCTATAAAATATGTTCATGTTGAATTTCATCGCTATAGATGCTTCTTTTAGACAGTTATGAGCGTTAAAGTCATTTTCTGAGGGGTACCTTATATGGGGGCTAGGCGAAATGGTGGACCGATATTGCCCATTTTCAATAACAAACAAATATGCAAAATTTCAGCTTGCTAGCTACTTCCATTTGGACTCTATCGACAGATAGATAGACAGACAGACAGATAGACAGACGGACGGACATCGCTAGATCGTCTTAGAATTCAATAAGGATTCAGAATACATATACTTTTATGGGTCTCAGATGAATATTTCGATGTGTTACAAACGGAATGACAAAAACAATATACCCCCAATCACGTTTGAATCAGTTATATTTAGGGTAATGGGGTTAGGTTTGAATTTTGTTGTATTTTATCGCCGAACAGGATTATGAACTTAATCGTTTTTGCTTGTGAAACACCCATTACTAGTGATGTGGAATTGAAATACTTTTGAACTAACGATGACAGTCTGATCTACAGAGAAGACTCAAAGTCTATGTATTCTTTGATATTACTTATATATAAGAATAGAAAAAGTATTTTTCCCTTCATTCAACTGACCATATACATACATATTTTTTTTTTTTCAATTTAATTGCATCATTTGTCGTTTCAAAATTCATTTCTGCCATTAAAATAAATAATAATTTTTCTGCAATATTCTGAATCTTTTTACGTATCAACATTTATATATCATATTTCTTTCTTTGTTTTTAAAGAAACTTTTCTTTGAATTTCCATTTTTTCAAATGCAATTGTCATTTGACGTTACGTTTCATCTTACCTTCGCACAAGATTCAAACAATCTCTTTGTGACAATATCCTTCAGCAAAAATATCATATTTACCTTAAAAAAAAAACGCTAAGAAAAAATAAAACAAAACAGAACTTAAAACGCTTATCAGCCAACATCAACGGAACGGATTTTACTTTGATGTTTTTTGTGAAAACTTGCGTTTTACGTATTTTTATTTTATTTCATACATTAATTTATTTATTCAGCGGACGTAATATGACGAATGTCAGAGGGAATAGTGCAAAAAGAAAACTATATTACAATACAAGAAACTAAAAGAGCACTAAAAAGGAAAGGTAAAAAATATCCTTAGGCTATCAAATTAAATTACGCAACATTACGTTGCAATCCTTTGGAATTTGTAAATGTTTATATGTCAAAAGTAAAGAAATGAAATGGTTCTAAACTGTTTGTCAATAACAATGGCAAAGGAACATAAATTGACAGCGGAATAGAATGGCAAGAGTTAGTACAGTAAGAGTAAACAAATGCTATTATAATAAAGATTTGAAAAGTAATTATTGGTAATGAGATGAAATAATAAAACACAATTTTTATCTTTGTTCAATAGTTTCGTTTTAAAAGTTTAAACAAAAATACTAGAAAAATAATGCCTTACACACATTTTAAATGTTATCACTTCTAAAAAACTCCCACTAACAATTAATTCCTTACACGTTCTGCCTGAATGCCCACTTAACAATGACACTTTGAGTACCACGAAAAAGGATATAAATATATGTATATGTAGGTATAAACTACTACATCCACTAATAAGTTTTCCTTTAATATAGTTTTTATTCTCTTTGTGAATCGAATGGACGAAGAATATACACTATTTTCCACTCTACAAAGAAAAAGTATCAAAAAAACGGCAAAAGAAAACACAAAAACAACATTCATAAAGAGAAAGTAATGGCAACAATAAGAACAAAAACGGAAAAATTGTATTTAAAAAAATAAAATAAGTAGACAGAAACAACTACTACAGAATGAGTGAATATGAAATATGAATTCACTTACGAATCACATTGGCCCCAAGGCCATTAAGACACATGTACTCAAAGAACAACAAAAATCATACAGACATATTTTTAAGGACACAAACATATAAGCATATACTCCCAGCAAAAATTTCATTATGATTTCATACCATCTGCATTACTTTTAAGTAGTCCAGTAATGACTTAAATGTAATCTGATAGTATCAGACTGATACAAATTGGCAATTTCCCAACTCAAAAAAATCGATTTGGGTGAAATATGCACCCAGGTTAGTACTATTGGATAGTAGGCTAGATACAAATTTTCAGCATTATCGATCAAGAACTGTCGGAGTTAGGTGGTCAAAGTTGGACATCGGGAAATTTGTATGCAAAACAAAACACTTAACAAAACTACTTAAACACTTTTTTCCATAATATTTTTAAGTACATGCAACCAATGTTTTAAACTGCCTATGTATATGTAGTGCAAAGCCTTTTTATTAGCTTTTTTATCTCATAACTTTTCAAATTAAGTTTTCGCTGGGTATATAGTATACTATTGGATTTATATACTTTTGTATTTGTAGTTTTTTGTTGAAAAAAAAAAAATAATAAAAATACACTTACAACTGCATTACAAAAGCATAAAAAATAAAAAGCAAAAAATTCAGCTTAAAAATCGACATCAGCAATGACATCAAGAACAACAAAAACAAAAGTAAAACTATCAGCAGCAAAAACCCCCCAAAAAAAACATGTTGTTTCCATAGAAAATAAATGTAGGTCCTTTTTCTTTTTACTGTATAAAACAAACATAAAATAAAAGAAAATATTTGCTTAAGGTTTGGGTTAACATTTTTTTCGTTCCTAAAATATACGCTTTTATGCAGTAACAGTGAAGTGATATTAAAAGCAACCAATTTAAAACATATACATATATTCCGCTGGAACAGTTCCTAGACTTAGGCCTATTTTATTAAATAGG
>NW_023996499.1:0-40312 GCF_015586225.1 Lucilia sericata | reverse complement strand
AGGCATATTATTATTAAAATCTATGTCAGGAGGTCTGCTTAAAATAGACTATTGACAAGACAATAAACTAGACTATAGACTAGACAAAAAACATGAACAAAGACCAGACTAAAGACTAGACTAGAGAATAGACTATAGACTCGACTATGGACTAGATATAGACTAGACTACAGACTGGACTACAAACTAGGCTATGGAGTAGACCATAGACTAGACAATAGACTGGGCTATATAATAGACTATATATTAAACTGTAGACTCCACTAGTGACTAAACTACAAATAAGAATATAGACTAGACTATAGACCAGACTATAGTCCAGACTATAGACCAGACTATAGAGTATTCTATAAACTAGACTATCTAATAGGCTATAGGATAGACTATAGAATGGACAATAGAATATACTATATAATAGACTATTTACTATATTATAGAATAGACTAGGCTAAAGTCTAGACTATAGAATAGACTATAGACTAGACTGTAGACTAGACTATAGACTAGACTATAGACTAGACTATAGACTAGACTATAGACTAGACTATAGACTAGACTATAGACTAGACTATAGACTAGACTATAGACTAGACTATAGACTAGACTATAGACTAGACTATAGACTAGACTATAGACTAGACTATAGACTAGACTATAGACTAGACTATAGACTAGACTATAGACTATAGACTAGACTATAGACTAGACTATAGACTAGACTATAGACTAGACTATAGACTAGACTATAGACTAGACTATAGACTAGACTATAGACTAGACTATAGACTAGACTATAGACTAGACTATAGACTAGACTATAGACTAGACTATAGACTAGACTATAGACTAGACTATAGACTAGACTATAGACTAGACTAGACTATAGACTAGACTATAGACTAGACTATAGACTAGACTATAGACTAGACTATAGACTAGACTATAGACTAGACTATAGACTAGACTATAGACTAGACTATAGACTAGACTATAGACTAGACTATAGACTAGACTATAGACTAGACTATAGACTAGACTATAGACTAGACTATAGACTAGACTATAGACTAGACTATAGACTAGACTATAGACTAGACTATAGACTAGACTATAGACTAGACTATAGACTAGACTATAGACTAGACTAGCTAGATAGACTAGACTATAGACTAAAGACTAGACTATAGACTAGACTATAGACTAGACTATAGACTAGACATAGACTAGACTATAGACAAGACTATAGACTAGACTATAGACTAGACTATAGACTAGACTATAAACTAGACTATAGACTAGACTTTAGACTAGACTGTAGACTACACTATAGACTATAGTTTATAAATAATATAATATTTTTATAAACTTTTGACCTCAATATTTCTTTGTTCTTTAATGATATAACTCTGCTTTTTTGATAAACAACAAAATTTCATAATTTTAGCTTTAGCAGGACAAATAGTTTTAAAAATTAATAGTTTTGTTTTGAAAATTTATCTTCAAATACCAACTGAGTTTGCCGTTAAGAAAGAAAAAAGAAGTAACGAAAAAAATTTACATTTGAATGTCAGTTTTGTTGTACCGCTTATGAGAAAATAAATCATTTCTCAAAACTGTTTAATCTTCTACTAATTTCTTTGTAAATTGTTCTTTTATTTCTTTTATATATGGGTTTAAACTTTAGAGATCCAGTAAAAACAAACAACTTTACTTATGTGTTAAAAAAAAACAAAGAAAACATGTTGAAACGTGCATCTTGTTATGTCACTTTGGCCTTTCTTTTGTATTCTTCTAGTACATCTGTGTAGGATGGTCCAAAACAAAATACCACAAACATGTCCAACTATTTGAAATTCTGTTTTAAACAAGTTTCCTATGAATGAGAAATGTATGAAATGAAATAGTTCTACCGTTATTATTAACATACTAATAAACATAAGCGATGTTAATGATGTTCATGATCATGATTATTGATGACAATGATCTTGTTATAAATGACATTACATGATCACACTGACCTAGTTTCGCTTGAAAAGTATATAGACAGACAGGTTTTGCATTTTACCGTAAGTTTGTTTTCTTTATTTATTTACTAAATTTGTTTTTAATTCTTTTTCTACATTTCTACAAAAGCCAAACCCCATATACAGGGTGTAGCCAATATTTAATTGATTTTCTGAATATTTGCTGTTTGTTAGTTATTGGCAAAGGGAAAGACTTTCACTTTAAACATTTATATATATTTTTATTTAAGTTTTTAAAGTTTGTGGAACGGAAATGTACCAACTGTGTTTACTTCCAAAAGTGTAGAAAAATTTATTACGGTTTGTCTGTGTGTTGTGTTTGTTGGCTTGTCGGGCCTTCATTGCACATGTCGATTTTTTTTATTGAATTTCTTTTCTATAAATTGTTGTTTGTGGCTTAATAAAAGTGCATTTGTGAAAGGTTGGAAATAAATATTGGCGTCATAGACAAAATTTGGCTTAAAATATTAAATACACATTTTATTGCACAATAGTTTGTTATTTAATTAAAAATATTTGTTAATAAATTATTAATTTTATATATTATTTGTATAAAGTTAAGCTTTGCGATCAAAGTATTTGAAATAACTTTTAATAATTATTTATATAAGTTCAGTTATATTGCATAGGGAAGGGTATGGGACGTTAGAAAGTTAAACTAATATAAACATTGATAGTCCACAGTCCTGACTGTAAATTGTCAATAGTGTTGGCTATATATCGTAAACAATCTTGACTATATAAGTCATATATAGTCTTGATTATAGCCTCGAATATAGATTGTCTATAGTCTTGACTGTATATCGTCCATAGTCTTGACTATAGAGCAGTCTATAGTCTTGAATATAGATCAGTCTGACTATAGATCAGTCTATAGTCTTGACTATAGATCAGTCTATAGTCTTTACTATAGATCAGTATATAGTTTTCACTATAGATCAGTTTATAGTTTTGACTATAGATCAGTCTATAGTCTTTACTATAGATCAGTATAGATTGGTCTATAGTCTTGACTTCAAATCAGTTTATAGTCAGTATAGATTAGTCTATAGTCTTGACTATAAATCATATATAATGTATAGTCATAGTCTTGATTATAGACCAGTCCAAACTCTTGACCATAGATCAGTCTATAGTCCTAACTATAGAGCAGTCTATAATCTTGATTATAGATCAGACTATAGTCTTGACTATAGATCTGTCTATAGTCTTGACTACAAATCAGTCTTTAATCTTGATTATTGATCAGTCTATAGTCTTGACTATAGATCAGTCTATAGCCTTGACTACAGATCAGTCTATAGTCTTGACTATAGAGCAGTCTATAGTCTTGACTACAGATTAGTCAACTTATAGTCTTGACTACAGATCAGTCTATAGTCTTGACTATAGATCAGTCTATAGTCTTGACTATAGATTAGTCTATAGTCTTGACTATGGATTAGTCTATAGTCTTGACTATAGATCAATCTATAGTCTTGCCTACAAATCAGTTTGTAGTCTTGACTATAGAGCAGTCTATAGTCTTGACTACAGATAAGTCAACTTATAGTCTTGACTATAGATCAGTCTATAGTCTTGACTATAGATCAGTCTATAATCTTGACTATAGATCGGTCTATAGTCTTGACTATAGATCAGTCTATAGTCTAGACTATAGATCAGTCTATAGTCTTGACTATAGATCATAGATTGTTTTGACAATAGATCAGTCTATAGTCTTGACTATAGATCAGTCTATAGTTTTGACAATGGATCAGTCTATAGTCTTGACTATAGATCAGTATGTATTCTTGGTATTGACTATATATCAGTATGTATTCTTGGCTATAGATCAATCTATAGTCTTGATTATAGATCAGTATATAGTCTTAACTATATATCAGTCTATAGACTTGACTATAGATCAGTCTATAGTCTTGACTATAGATCAGTCCATAGTCTTGACTATAGATCAGTCTATAGTCTTGCCTATAGATCTGTCCATAGTCTTGCCTATAGATCTGTCTATAGTCTTGACTATAGATCAGTCTATGGTATTGACTATAGATCAGTCTATAGTATTGACTACAAATCAGTCTTTAGTCTTGACTATAGATCAGTCTATAGTCTTGACTATAGATCAGTCTATATTCTTGACTATAGATCAGTCTATAGTTTTGACTATAGATCAGTCTATAGTCTTTATTATAGTCTACCGTTTTGATCGGTCTATAAACTTGATAATAGATCAGTGTTAAAGATCAGTTTATAATCTTGACTATTGATAAGTCTTTACTCTTGAATTAAGAACAATGTTGTATCATTACATATTCTTGATATCAGATCAATATATAATCCGAATCCTGATTTATAGTATTTATTACAGATCACTCTATAGTCACTAAAGATCAGTCTAAATTCTTGTCTATTTGTCTTAACTCTAGATCATTCTATAGTCTTGAGAAATTTTACATTGTATTTACAAAAAAATATATTTAAACAAATTAAACAAAATTAAAATGGAAAGTTTAACAATTAAACAAATAACTTTAATAAGAAAGTTGACATTAAGTTAAACTTTTTTTTTTTCAAAAAATGCTTTATTGCAAGAAAAAAAAATCTACAAAATGCTAAACAAATTACCGGCTAATTGAAATAAATGTCTAACTAAAAAGCAAAAAAATACAGAAAAAAAAAACAAATCTGTTAAAGATATTTTTCTAAAAGATAAAAAAACTACTTTAATTACTTTCGCTTTAAAATAAATAAAAAAACAACAAGAAGACAAAAATGCTAAGCAATTAAACAACAACAACAACAAAAATATTCACACTTCTTTACTTAAATAACTGCTTTAACAAACTAAACAACTACAACTTTAATTTCAAAACTAAATAGTTATTGTTGTTATTTTTATAGGATTTGAAATTCTTGTAAAAAGCCAGTAACAACCATATAAACATAAAACCAGAATGTGTGACATATTTTAACCCAAATACATTCATTAACAGGTTTGAATTTCATTTCAATTTAAATTTCTTCGGTTTAAGCCATAAAACATGTTCGTTCCTTTAGTTAAAACCCCCTCCAAAAAGTCTTTGCTGTTTTAGTATTAAGTGTGTTAAACCAAAACAAATCAAAGATTTTATTTTATATTCTTAACACACTTCTTCATATGAGTATCGGTTAGTGTTTTTTTTTTCTACTTGTCAGTCGGTTAAATAAATAGTTATTTATGTATGTCGTTTGGTATGTTAAGTACTGCCAAAGTTGTATTAGAATATTTAGTGTTTTTGTTATTGTTTTTTTATTCCTAAAATGTATATTACAAAAGTGTTAAACAAAATTTCATTAAAATTCTATTCTGTTCTCTCTTGCAACTTTCATTTTACCATTAAGAACATAAACATTTTGGTCTTATAAACTATTTTTATTATTGGTTATATTAAAAAGAAACTAATTTTGAATATGGTTAAGGGAAACAGAGACTTGAAAGAATGTATTCTAGGTAGAAAAGCAATAAATACCCATGAGCTCGAAATTACAAAAAAAAACTTGACTCGATTGGGCTACTTTTACACTAACAAAATTTTCATTTTAAAATGATTTGAAGTTTAGATTAATTCTTAGAATTTAGACAAGATCAGATATGATCATCAACTTTTATCATAAAGAAGCTGTCAAAAGTTTTGATTCTTCGATAAAAAATGTCAAAAAGTTAATTTCAAGCATTATTCTCTACTAAATTTAGAGTTGAGTTGAACTTGATCAGTTATGATCATCAGTTAATCACTAAAAAACTTCTTCTTAGTTGATTTTGATAAGAATTTTAGTTTGATAAGAACTAAAACTCTGGAATAGAATTAGTCCCCTTTTTAAACAAAATTAGGAACTTGACTCGATTGTTTTACTTTGCTTTTAGATTAATTCTTAGAAATTGATCAGATATGATCATCAACTTTTAACATAAAGAGTCTGTCAAGAGCTCTGATTCTTTTATGAGAAATGTCATGAGAAATAGTTAATTTGATTAGTAAACAATTTAAAGAATTAATCTCTACTAAGTTTAGAGTTTAACAATTTTATGACGATCAGTTGTGATCATCAGCTTTAAATCCCAGTGAACACAGAAGGAAAAATCTTAAAATATAATTATATTTATAGATGGTCAAAGGAATTTAAGGACATTAAAGAATAAGTCTAACTATGTTGAAAGCTTCCACACGATCAGTCGTGATCACTTTATTCATTAAGAAAGAATACTAGTTACCTTTTTATGAAACCCCAAAACTAAAGGATATAATTTTCTGTATGACAGCAATATGCCCCCAACATTCACTACTTATATTCTGATCTGGGTTTAAGACACGATCAGTAGCGATCATCTGCTTAATTGATAAAGAAAATTATAAAAATTTATATGGTTTTTAATGAAAACTCTGATGATAAATGCTCTTTGAACGAAAATTTTCGATTTGGACTTAACAACTTCTAAACGATCAGTTGTGATCAGTATATTATACAGTAAAAAAGATTATTAGTACTTTTTTAACAGAACTCTGATGGCTCTGTGTGAATGAAATTCCTTTATGGCACAATTTGATTTCTAATTTGAGTTTAACAACAGAGTAACGATCAGATGATCGAATCTGGTCTGTATAAAAGAAGACTCTAGGTATAAATTTACTTGAGTTTTTGTTGGTATAAAAGAGTTTATTTGCTTCCTATCTTCATTATGGAAACTTTCCATTGTTGCAGTTCTCATTTTAATTAATGAACTGACACACGATCAGTCATAATCATCGGCTTATTTAGTGAAGAAAAACTTCGAAGTTGTGATCTACAGCCTAACAAGTAAAAGCGAATCTTTATAAAAGAGAACTTAGATGAAACACAGTGTACGAAATGTAAAAAACTCTGTTTTCATTATCTGAGTTCTCATTCGATTTTAACAACAGAGTCACGATCAGACGATCGATTTTGATCTGTATAAAAAAAGATTCTAGGTATGAGTTTTGAATGGTGTAAAATATTTAATTTGCTTCCTATCTCCATTATGAAAACGTTCCACTATCACAGTCCTCATTTTAATATATGAACTGAGGGAATATCAGTCATGATCATCAGCAGCTCATTTAGTGAAGAAAAACTTCGAAATTGTGATCTACAGGTTAACTAGTAAAATGGAATCTTAGTTTTTTTTTATGACACTATCTGAGTAATCATTCGAGTTTAAAAACTGAGTCGCGATCATATGATCAATTCTGATCTGCATAAAAGAAGATTGTAGTTATAAATTTACTTGAGTTTTTGAAGGTGTAAAATAGTTAATTCTCTTCTTGTCTTTATTATAAAAAGGTGCCTTCTCATTTGAATTATTGAACTAAGACACGATCAGTCCTGATCATCAGTTTATTTAGTAAAGAAAAACCTTAAGATACATTTTGTTGAGAAATTTGTTCATGTTATCGAATAATTTGTCTCTTTTACACAAGTCTACGTTCATTTGAGTTTAACGAATGAGATTAGATCAGACTTGATCATCATATAGAAATAAACATATTAGTTGATTTAAAGAGAGATGGTGCTCCGTAGACGAAATTAAATGTTTACAACTGAGTCGCGATAAATGAAGAATTTTGTTCTGGATAAAAAATGATTCTAGATTGTTTTTTTAGAACTCCGATTGTGTTAAAGATTTGATTCGCTTTCAGCCTTTATTTTGAATACCTTCCACTATCGCAATTCTTATTTGAATTAATGAACTGAGACAAGATCAGCAATGATCGTCAGCTGATTTAATAAAGGCAAATTTTAAGAAATCACTTTTTGTAAACGAAGAATTTGACTCTTTTATAATTGGTTTACATTCATTTGAATTTAACGAATGAGACGAGATCAAATTTGATCATGATACAATTCAGTAAAGTATCTAGAAGCTTTGATGTATTTTGATGAGAATTTAACGAACTTAATAACAAGCCTTCATTATGAAAACTTAACATTAATAGCCGTGAATATAAAACCGCTAACTAATCGAAACTAAGGGATCTGTTCTCCGATAGATATGATCAGAGAGCAGAATATTAGCTTGTAAAGAACGTTGGCTTTAGACGTGATCGGTCATGATCACATGGAAAAAGAAGTGATCATGAGCTTTTTAAAGAAAGAATAATCTAGACGTGATCGGTGGTGATCATAGTGATGGAAAAAAACTTAGAAGCGATCATGAGATTATTTAAAAAAAATTGATAAAGAAAGAAGAATCTAGACATGATCAGTTATGATCATAGTGAAGATGGAAGGTTGTTTATAATCATAGATGATAGTTTAAAAACTTAGAAACGATCATTTGATGAGTACTTTGAGCTTAAGACCTAATTAGGCTTTGAAGATCGATTAGTATAGATAGAGATAAAATGGATGATAAAAAGCTTGATATAAAAACTATTGATTCTCGTTTGATGAAGAGTGTCCTGGTTCCTATATTTTTGGTTTGTTAAGTCCAGCTTGTTTCAAAATAAATTTAAGGCATAAATTGAAGATCGATTAGTATAAATAGAGATAGAGAATAAATGGAATATATAAACTTGATATTAAGAAGATTGATCCTCGCTTGATCTTATTGAAGAGTGTTCTGGTTCCGGTATAGTTAGTCTTGTTTCAAAAATTGACGAAATAATTCAACTTTTTAAGTGTAAACATTGAAACTAATCCATTTGAATTACACCGGAAATGTATATATATATAAAGTGAAATTAAAATTGAAATTAAATCACTTGGATTGAATGATTTATGCACCAAAAATGTACAACAAACACCACGCACAAACTGCAAAGTCCAATAAAATTTAAACAAATTTAACACTAAATAATGAAAAAACTAAACATGCGTTACATTTAAAAATCAAATGACGGAATTAAAAAAAAAAATAAGTGCTAATTAAATACAAAAAAAATTTAAATACTTTTACTCATTTAAATTTAAATAAATATTTTATTTGCACTCTTTTTTAAGGTAAAAAAACCCGAAATTTTATAAGATATGCCATCAAGGGAAAGTTTGTGAGAAAAAAAAAAAAACAAAAATAAACAAACCATAAAACCAACAACAGAACGTGGATCTGATAAAAAAAAAAAGTACAACAATAACTAAATTAGTTACGAGAAAACTAGATTAAAATGAATAAACATAAAATACCCAAATTAGTCTTAGGACTAACTATATTAAGTTTATTCACACCCCATATAGCACTGGCACAAGATGAATCTTTGGCGGGCAGTTTTTGTCCGGCCTTTTAGATACTATTACCAGTACTGCAGATTCCAAGGATTGTCCTGGTGTTTGTGTTCACACTTTAGCTACTTTGATATGTTATGAAGTTTTGGATGATATACCCTGTCCCTCGGCTAGTATGAAATGTTGTATAGAAAGTGCTCCTACGAAAAATGTCACAGCACATCATACTACTAGTAGTACAACAACGACGACGACTACCACAACTGCCACCTCGACTAGGAAGCCAACAACAACATCGGCTAAGCCTAAACCGAAAACTACCACAACTACCACTCCCAAGCCAAAGACAACGCAAAAGAAGCCTAGTACCACTACCAAGACTACGACTAAGAAACCGGTAACCACATCGACTACTGCAGCCTCCAAGAAGTCAGAGAAAGTAAAGGATGCTGATGATAAGATAAGTAAGTTGTTGGAGAAAATAAGAATCAATTCTTGTTTATGTCTTTAAGTCGTCTACTATCATTTCCCTTTTCTTTTCCAGACGAAAACTGTAAAGGTGTTTGTGTAGCCGATCGTATTGCCGAATACTGTGAAGCCTATTTGACCAGTGATGGTTTGTGTAAAGAGGGCACTAAATGCTGTGTCTCTTTAGATGACTATTCCAATACCAAATTGCCTAAGGATATCTATATACCAGCTAGTAAGTCCAAACCAATAAAATTAAAGAACACATTTCTATAAGACCTCTCCACTTACAGAACACATGGCCAATCTTAGTAGTCAGCAAAACAAAACGAAAACCGCCTCTTCTACAAAAACAGCTAGTGGCACAAAGACCTCCTCCAGCAGTACTAGCACAACAACAACAACAACTTCTACTACACCCGAACCAGCAAGAACTAAAATCATTAGCAGCAGTTCCAGTCAAAATAAACCGGTAAAACATAAAAAGACACCCACAGCTCACACAACCACGACCACAACACCCGAACCCATCGAGGAGGAAGAAGAAACCGAAGAGCAGCAGGATGAAGATGAAAACGATAAGAATGATAATGAAAAAACGGAAAATTCTAATGGACAAGTTTTAAAGGAATGTGAGGGAGAATGTATGAATGGCATTTTAGCCATATTCTGTGATGATATTGACTCGGAAGCTTTCTGTCCTAATGAAGGCAGTTGCTGTATAACCGGACAACAACAGCAGTCTGTTACCTCACCAGCCATTAAGAATAATCCAACTAAAGCTCCCACGAAAAATCATCCCAAGCCAACACATAAACCACAAAAAACCCAACCTCCTCCACCACCACCTTCCTCATCGTCCAGCCAAACGGGAGGCAATGATTTGTTCTCACAGATTCTTTCATTTGCTGAAAATACCCTTAGTGGTGGTAATGGTCCGGCTCAGCAGCCCGCTCCACAGGCTCCACCCAAAATACCCAGATGTCCTGGTTTTTGTTTGCTCAATATAATGGCTGCTTTCTGTGAAAGACCTTCGGTATTGATATCGGGACCCACGACTTGTGCTAAGGGTTCTGTCTGCTGTGATAACTCTCGGGCTGGTTCACCTAGACCACCACCACAAAATAGACAACCACCTTCATCGCCACCACCACCACCTACACAAGCACCCTATGTCATTGCCAACACACCATCGCCAGATCCTCGTGAGGAATGTCCTGGTTCCTGTATAGTTAGTTTGTTAAGTTTTACCTGTTTCAAAAATGCCGAAATGACTGATCTTTTCAAATGTAAACGTTCGGGTCAGACTTGTTGTGCTCCTAAGAGTAAGATTTTGGAAAAACAACAATTCCAAACACGCAATGATACTTCATATGCTCATTATCCACCACCGCCACCACAATTGGGTGTTCAACAATATCCACCACAATCGGCCTATCCACCACCTCCACCTCAGGCTTATATGCCTACACAGCCGCCTCAATTCAGTCATCATTATCCACCACCACCTCCACCTATGCAAGTGCCTCAACAGCAACAACCTAATTATGATTACTCCATCTATGGACCCAGCATAGGTAGGTTCTTTTTATAAAACAAACTTAAATTAAATATATAAAACTTTCCTACTTTACAGTGCCTCATCAACAAGGTTTACCGCCACCACCTCCACAACTGCAGCCACAACATTTGGCACCACCACCACCCACTACCACACCTCCCACAACTACTAGCACTACCACCACCACCGCCAGACCTCATGTCTATTCGAAATATGTTTGCGGTGTCAAGGGTACTTTACGTTCTGGTCGAGCTCTTTCCTCTACTCCCGCCCTTTCTCTCGTCTCCTATGTACGTGCCAAATATGGTGTGCATCGTCAATCTCGTCAACTTAGCGAGTCCTATGGCATTCCTGTGGGTGTACAAAAATCCTCAGAACGTCTGATACTCGGCTCTGATATAGTACCCATACAGATACACAACGATAAATTGGGTGATTTAATACAAAATGATGTTACAAACTTTAATCAAGTTAGATCTTATCAAGATGATGCTCCCTCGACGATAGTTATGGCTAAGTCATATTATGATACCTTTAATGTTACCAGCAGAAGACGTGCTCGTGTTGTGGGCGGTGAAGATGGTGATAATGGTGAATGGTGTTGGCAAGTGGCTTTGATTAATTCGATGAATCAGTATTTATGTGGTGCAGCTTTGATCGGTACTCAGTGGGTGTTGACAGCGGCTCATTGTGTGACAAAGTAAGTAATAATGAAGGGATTTTAAGTATTTGGGTCATGGTTGTAATGATTTAGATAGAAAATTATATAGTTTCAAGAATTTTTTTTGAAATTGATAGAAAACAAAAAAATACAAAATTTTTTAATTTTAGGAAGAGGTTATGGAACTTCGCTAGTATTTAGATTTAGAAACTTGTTATCTTAAACTAAATCAACTAATCACTAGCTCGAAGGTTGTTATACACCATTCCTTGTATAGATGTATCAAGCCGATATTTGCTAATATTTTACATGATTATGTACTAAATCGATTTGACTAAATCATGTAATGATCACAATTTAAAATTTTTTCAAGACTTCTTACAAGTTTTTGTAAAGTAGTTTTAAGTTGATCTGCATACGTTATAATGTTCTGATATGCTAAGAAACCATTTGCAACGACCATGCAGTAGAAATCAAAAGTTGCCTTTGTATGACTCTAGCTTATAATTTGGAGTTTTGTCAATACATATCAGAGTCTTCGGATAAGATCTTTTAAGATCATTATCATGTATTGAATGATTGAATTCTTTCCTTGTTTGACTTTCGAATAGATCTTGTCAAATAACACATTTGAATAGATTATATGAAGTTTGATGATCATTGATTTGAAATGCTTATAATTGATTTAAACTTCGAGATCTGCGAGGTTATTTTAGAGTGCTTTCAAATTGATATCCGTTTTTATCCCAAACACACATATAACGGGAATTGGCACTAACTAACATGATCGTAGATGATCAGTATTTTCAAGTTAGTTAGTTCGTTAGTTAGTTAGTCAGTTAGTTAGTTAGTTAGTTAGTTAGTTAGTTAGTTAGTTAGTTAGTTAGTTAGTTAGTTAGTTAGTAGTTAGTTAGTTAGTAGTTAGTTAGTTAGTTAGTTAGTTAGTTAGTTAGTTAGTTAGTTAGTTAGTTAGTTAGTTAGTTAGTTAGTTAGTTAGTTAGTTAGTTAGTAGTTAGTTAGTTAGTTAGTAGTTAGTTAGTTAGTTAGTTAGTTAGTTAGTTAGTTAGTTAGTTAGTAGTTAGTAGTAGTTAGTTAGTTAGTTAGTTAGTTAGTTAGTTAGTTAGTTAGTTAGTTAGTTAGTTAGTTAGTTAGTTAGTTAGTAGTTAGTTAGTTAGTTAGTTAGTTAGTAGTTAGTTAGTTAGTTAGTTAGTTAGTTAGTTAGTTAGTTAGTTAGTTAGTTAGTTAGTTAGTAGTTAGTTAGTTAGTTAGTAGTAGTTAGTTAGTTAGTAGTTAGTTAGTTAGTTAGTTAGTTAGTTAGTTAGTTAGTTAGTTAGTTAGTTAGTTAGTTAGTTAGTAGTTAGTTAGTTAGTTAGTTAGTTAGTTAGTTAGTTAGTTAGTTAGTTAGTTAGTTAGTTAGGTTAGTTAGTTAGTTAGTTAGTTAGTTAGTTAGTTAGTTAGTTAGTTAGTTAGTTAGTTAGTTAGTTAGTTAGTTAGTTAGTTAGTTAGTTAGTTAGTTAGTTAGTTAGTTAGTTAGTTAGTTAGTTAGTTAGTTAGTTAGTTAGTAGTAGTTAGTTAGTTAGTTAGTTAGTTAGTTAGTTAGTTAGTTAGTAGTAGTAGTTAGTTAGTTAGTTAGTTAGTTAGTTAGTAGTTAGTTAGTTAGTTAGTTAGTTAGTTAGTAGTTAGTTAGTTAGTTAGTTAGTTAGTTAGTTAGTAGTAGTTAGTTAGTTAGTTAGTTAGTTAGTTAGTTAGTTAGTTAGTTAGTTAGTTAGTTAGTAGTTAGTTAGTTAGTTAGTTAGTTAGTTAGTTAGTTAGTTAGTTAGTTAGTTAGTAGTTAGTTTAGTTAGTTAGTTAGTTAGTTAGTTAGTTAGTTAGTTAGTTAGTTAGTTAGTTAGTTAGTTAGTTAGTTAGTAGTTAGTTAGTTAGTTAGTTAGTTAGTTAGTTAGTTAGTTAGTTAGTTAGTTAGTTAGTTAGTTAGTTAGTTAGTTAGTTAGTTAGTTAGTTAGTTAGTTAGTTAGTTAGTTAGTTAGTAGTTAGTTAGTTAGTTAGTTAGTTAGTTAGTTAGTTAGTTAGTTAGTTAGTTAGTTAGTTAGTTAGTTAGTTAGTTAGTTAGTTAGTTAGTTAGTTAGTTAGTTAGTTAGTAGTTAGTTAGTTAGTTAGTTAGTTAGTTAGTTAGTTAGTTAGTTAGTTAGTTAGTTAGTTAGTTAGTTAGTTAGTTAGTTAGTTAGTTAGTTAGTTAGTTAGTTAGTTAGTTAGTTAGTTAGTTAGTTAGTTAGTTAGTTAGTTAGTTAGTTAGTTAGTTAGTTAGTTAGTTAGTTAGTTAGTTAGTTAGTTAGTTAGTTAGTTAGTTAGTTAGTTAGTTAGTTAGTTAGTTAGTTAGTTAGTTAGTTAGTTAGTTAGTTAGTTAGTTAGTTAGTTAGTTAGTTAGTTAGTTAGTTAGTTAGTAGTTAGTTAGTTAGTTAGTTAGTTAGTTAGTTAGTTAGTTAGTTAGTTAGTTAGTTAGTAGTTAGTTAGTTAGTTAGTTAGTTAGTTAGTTAGTTAGTTAGTTAGTTAGTTAGTTAGTTAGTAGTTAGTTAGTTAGTTAGTTAGTAGTTAGTTAGTTAGTTAGTTAGTTAGTTAGTAGTTAGTTAGTTAGTTAGTTAGTTAGTTAGTTAGTTAGTTAGTTAGTTAGTTAGTTAGTTAGTTAGTTAGTTAGTTAGTTAGTTAGTTAGTTAGTTAGTTAGTTAGTTAGTTAGTTAGTTAGTTAGTTAGTTAGTTAGTTAGTTAGTTAGTTAGTTAGTTAGTTAGTTAGTTAGTTAGTTAGTTAGTTAGTTAGTTAGTTAGTTAGTTAGTTAGTTAGTTAGTTAGTTAGTTAGTTAGTTAGTTAGTTAGTTAGTTAGTTAGTTAGTTAGTTAGTTAGTTAGTTAGTTAGTTAGTTAGTTAGTTAGTTAGTTAGTTAGTTAGTTAGTTAGTTAGTTAGTTAGTTAGTTAGTAGTTAGTTAGTTAGTTAGTTAGTTAGTTAGTTAGTTAGTTAGTTAGTTAGTAGTTAGTTAGTTAGTTAGTTAGTTAGTTAGTTAGTTAGTTAGTTAGTTAGTTAGTTAGTTAGTTAGTTAGTTAGTTAGTTAGTTAGTAGTTAGTTAGTTAGTTAGTAGTAGTTAGTTAGTTAGTAGTTAGTAGTTAGTTAGTTAGTTAGTTAGTTAGTTAGTTAGTAGTTGGTTGGTTGGTTGGTTGGTTGGTTTGTTCTAAAGAAATACACTTAGGCCAGCGTCTCCCATCTTATAATCCTTTAAAGAAGACACTGGTACGGATCGAACTGACATACTACAATACTAGCAACTAACCTAAGAACGTCACGCAATCCGATGCGATTTCGTTTTGGCTAGAAATGTTCCTATTTATTACTTCAAGGTTCGTGGCAATCATGCCTATTGCAGACTACAATCCTAGCCTATACAGGTTGGTCTTTCAGATATGATTTCATTATGATTACAAATGGTCCTATTTTACCTAGAATTCGGTTACCAACTCAGTTTCCAATTATCAAGTCTGTGGCCTCAGCATTTTTCCGCTTTAAAATTTTTCTGCTTTAAAATAGTACTTGGGAAAAAAGTTTTCACTCTTATTTCTGCCGTTGGCAATAATTGAAAATTGAACTTCTTTCCCCTTCCTTCCATTATGAAATTAAAAATAATCTGTTCCTTTTTACTTCCAGCATTGTTCGTTCTGGTGATGCCATCTATGTGCGTGTTGGTGATTATGATTTGACCCGCAAATACGGCAGTCCAGGAGCTCAAACTTTAAGAGTGGCTACCACTTACATACATCACAATCACAACAGTCAAACTTTGGACAATGACATTGCTCTACTTAAATTACATGGTCAAGCTGAATTAAGGGATGGTGTCTGTTTGGTAAGTATAATTATTACGCAAATGACCTTTGAAACAATTATAAAAATATAACCCCTTTCTTTTTAATAAACATAGGTCTGTTTGCCTGCCCGAGGTGTTAATCATGCAGCTGGTAAACGTTGTACAGTAACAGGCTATGGTTATATGGGTGAAGGTAAGCAAGAAGGGAATTTGTTTTATAATTATTTAACTTAATTAACATAATTTTAATGCTTTAGCTGGTCCCATACCTTTACGTGTCCGTGAGGCTGAAATACCTATAGTCAGTGACACAGAGTGCATACGTAAAGTTAATGCAGTGACAGAGAAAATCTTTATATTGCCCGCTTCTAGTTTCTGTGCTGGCGGTGAGGAGGGTAATGATGCCTGTCAGGGTGATGGTGGCGGTCCTTTGGTCTGTCAAGATGATGGTTTCTATGAATTGGCCGGTTTAGTTTCATGGGGCTTTGGCTGTGGCCGTGTTGATGTACCCGGTGTTTATGTTAAAGTTTCCTCGTTTATCGGTTGGATTAATCAAATCATAAGTGTCAATAATTTATAGTTGTCTTTATCGGCATAAATTTAATCACTTTTAAATAATTAAGTTTTATGGAATAAGTTGATGAAATTAAAAATTCGTTTGATGACAAATTGCGAGTTGTTAGTAAAATAAGTTATTAATGCAAAAAAGCAACAAAATACCAATTAGAAATGAAATTAATAAGGTTTCTTCCTTTTATTTATTATGTATTTAATTTGAAGGCAAAATTCCAAAGGAGTTTTTTTTATATTATTCTAAATGATTATTATTAAACATTATAATGTTAAAATAGTTTTTTATTAATACATATATTTTTTCATTTATTATATAAATTTTTATATAAACAAAGAGTTTAAAAAAATTCTTAAACTCTGAAATATTTATATGATTTATATAATTTTTCTTTAATTTAATATAATATTATATGACTGTTATTTTTATATTTTAGTATTTTTAATATTATTTCTATTAAGACATTTAATTATTACTAAATTTTATTTAAAAAAAACATATATATTTAATTTTAAGTTAAACTTTTTTTCCAAACGAAAGAAAAATTAGTTTTTGCTTTTTTGAAATTAGAAGTGAAAAAATAAATTTAGAAATTTTTCAAAGATATTGTATGCATATCGTAAAATATTTAATTATATATATTTTGTATATATTTTTAAGTCATTTATTTTAAATAAAAATATATTTGAAACGAAAAATTTGGTGATTAATTAAATATTTAAATAAAATTAAACGTAAGTTTCAGAATGTTTGAGTTCATATTACAAACAATTGATCTTGTTAAATAACTCATAATGCTAAGTAGATCGATAATACATGACCACTATGTTTTCAAAATCAATTTATGACGTTCTTGAAAAGTCATTTCAAATTGATCTTCATTCGTCATAAAATCTCAATGTATTAAAAAAACATTAGACTTGATCGTTTAGTGTAGATCATAAACTATTTACTCTCACGATCAGACAATAATATAATTCCAAATTTAGGACTGATAAAAATCCACATCTAATGACACTAGAAATATTTAAATTTAAAAGTGAATATTGTAGTCTTCCGATTATCACGATGTATTTATACAAGACACCTGCACAATCTACTTTTTAAAAATTTGATATTGTCGAAAAACACATTCCCATCGATCATACAAAAATTAGGAAAACATTAAAACCCAGGTATACTTTATTAACGGAATATGCTGCGTTGAAACTGAGCTTGAGATCTCAGAATATGAATCTCAGCCTAGTCTATAGACTAGACTATACTCTAGACTATAGACTAGACTAGACTATAGACTAGAATATAGACTAGACTATAGACTAGACTATAGACTAGACCATAGACTAGACTATACACCAGACTATAGACTAGACTATAGACTAGACTATAGACTAGACTATAGACTAGACTATAGACTAGACTAGACTAGACTATAGACTAGACTAGACTATAGACTAGACTATAGACTAGACTATAGACTAGACTATAGACTAGACCATAGACTAGACTTATAGACTAGAACTATAGACTAGACTATAGACTAGACTATAGACTAGACTAGACTATAGACCTAGACTATAGACTAGACTATAGACTAGACTATAGACTAGACTATAGACTAGCACTATAGACTAGACTATAGACTAGACTATAGACTAGACTATAGACTAGACTAGACTAGACTAGATATGACTAGACTATAGACTAGACCTATAGACTAGACTATAGACTAGACTATAGACTAGACTATAGACTAGACTATAGACTAGACTATAGACTAGATAGCTAGATATAGACTAGACTATAGACTAGACTATAGACTAGACTATAGACTAGAACTATAGACTAGACTATAGACTAGACTATAGACTAGACTATAGACTAGACTATAGACTAGACTATAGACTAGACTATAGACTAGACTATAGACTAGACTATAGACTAGACTATAGACTAGACTATAGACTAGACTATAGACTTATAGACTAGACTATAGACTAGACTATAGACTAGACTATAGACTAGACTATAGACTAGACTATAGACTAGACTATAGACTAGACTATAGACTAGACTATAGACTAGACTATAGACTAGACTATAGACTAGACTATAGACTAGACTATAGACTAGACTATAGACTAGACTATAGACTAGACTATAGACTAGACTATAGACTAGACTATAGACTAGACTATAGACTAGACTATAGACTAGACTATAGACTAGACTATAGACTAGACTATAGACTAGACTATAGACTAGACTATAGACTAGACTATAGACTAGACTATAGACTAGACTATAGACTAGACTATAGACTAGACTATTGACTAGACTTTAGACTAGACTATTGACTAGACTATAGACTAGACTATATACTAGACTATAGAGTAGTCTATAGATTAGACTATAGACTAGACTATAGACTAGACTATAGACTGGACTATAGACTAGACTGTAGACTAGACTATAGACTAGACTATAGACTAGACTATAGACTAGACTATAGACTAGACTATAGACTAGACTATTGACTAGACTATAGACTAGACTATATACTAGACTATAGAGTAGTCTATAGATTAGACTATAGATTAGACTATATATTAGACTATAGACTAGACTAGGCTATAGACTATACTATAGATATATAGATATAGACTAGACCATAGAATATACAGTAGACTACACAACAGATTACACTATAGGCTACACTATAGACTACACTAAAGACTACACTATAGACTAGATTCAAGACTTAATAATAACTCAAAGTGATCAAATAAGAAAATATAAAAAAGTAACGTTTTACAAAAATCTGACAAATTTTTAAATTTATTCCTAAGCAATCGTTTTTCTGCTATTCAGTTCCTGCAAATTTGAAACCCTTTATGGAATGCTATAGTTGTCATCTAATAAATTTATAATGAATTTCTAAACACCATATAGATTTCAAAGGAATTTAGATTTGCATACAAATAAATTAACACTAGAGAAAAAAGAATAAAAAAATCGTTATCCTTCAAAAAACAAAGCACAATGTTCTTAAAATTGCATAAACAACAATACAACTAATAACAATTTTCCGTTAAAACTTGTAATAAAAAAAATTAGAGAAAAAAATAAATTGCCTTAAATAACAAAAAATACGTTATTTTTCTATGAATCCTTAAAAAATGCGCCAAAAACTAAAAATAGTTTCCTGAAACTTAAGATTTCTTTAGAAATAAAAAAAAACTTGCCTTAAAAGAACAATGAGGTTGCTGTTATAAAAAATGATTAAGAAGTTTTTATTTGATTTGATAGAGAAAAAAATAGTATAATAAATAGAAAACGTTATATAAAACAGTTATATAATAAAGCACCCAATAGAAGAAAAAAAATAACACTATTATTATGCAAATTAAAAAAACAAGAAATCCTGTTACACAACAAATAACAAGGATCAAATAAGGTGAAACATAAATGAACAGAAAACGAAGTTTAAGGCGGAGTTCGGGTTAAAAAAATTAGAGAATTTTTTAACGACTGTAAGAGAGAAAGATCTTTAATTAAAGAGAGAGAGAGAGAGTGAGAGTTTTGTTAAAAAATATTCCAATTGGAAAGTGATAACGTCTTCTTTACAAAGAAATCACCCTTTTTTGAAACTCCTGTTGCTTAAGATTTAAGGTGAGTTGATTTACATTTTTTAACCCTTTCACCTTTAAGTTTTTTCTGTTTAAGCAGCAGCCTTGTGATCTTGTTGAAGAGAGCGTAATGCATGTGTATGAGTGTTTGCCTTAAGTTTGTATTATTTCTTCCCTTAATCGAAGGAAAAAAACAACAAGATCTACAAGATTGTTTTTGCTTCCTTCCTTTGATTTTTATGGTAGAACAATTTCTTGTGTCTGTCGATCTGTTTGTGTGTTTGTATGTGTGTAGTTGTTGTTGGTACCTTTTTTTCTTACACTTTTATTTTAAGCGTCGTGCAAGGGTTACGATAGTGTCCACCTAGACTACGACTCAACAGAACACTGTCTGGTCTCAGCAAGACAACATCGTTATAGAAATTTTTCAAAAAACGAATTTGCGCTAAACGTGGCACAATATTCGTCACGAAAATAAGAAATTGAAAAAAATACATTTTTAAAAAAAGCAAATTTTATATAAAAACAAAACATTTTTTTTAAACAAAAGTGAACTGTTAAAAAATATATTAAACGTGTTTGAAAAAATTACGCATATTTTGTTAACAAATAAAAAAAATTATAAATAAAATAGTTATTAAATTCTCTTTAGTGTTTTAGTAGTTTTAATAGTGTGTGCATGTTGTTTTTGTAAAATTATTTTTTTTTAAAAATAATTTTATTTTAGAGTTTTTTTTTGTTAGTTTGTTGTGTTTGTTTTTCTCTTGTTGTGTTTTATTAAATTTATAAGTTTAAAAACATGGAATCTGCCACCGGAAATTCACAAAATTTAACTACAGCCGCCGCCGCCACCACATCCGCCTCTAATGCAAATACTTCCACTTCATCTGCGTCCATTTCTACTACATCTTTAAGCTCTGCCTTATCCCTTACCACAACTGCCTCTCTGACACAAAGCTCAACGGCGGCTTGTTCTACTGTCAGTGCTTCGCCGGCTTCCATAAGTAGCACTAGCAATTTGACCGCTACAGGAAATTTACCTTCTGTCACATCTGCCGCCTTAGTTGCCGCTGCTGCTGTTGCTCATCATCATCATCAACAACAACAGCCACCACATCATACATCTTTATTGCAAATTTTACCCTTGGATACTGGCAACAAACATGATGACAGCAATAATCTGTCTTTAGCCAGTGGCTTATCTGAAGGTCAACGTTCTTTGTCAGCCGCACCGTCGGCTTCTTCAAGTCCCATTTTAAGTCCACCGGGTAAATTGTATGGACGGAATGCCAATGGTACAAGTAAGTACAAATTTTTATAATTTTAGATTAGTATAAAGGATATTTTTGTTAAAACGACCGGCAACAAGTTTAAAAATTGGGGTTTTGTTATAGATTTTACAAAAAACTGTTTCATAAAACCCATTTTAGGGTTAAAGTTTAGAATGTTTATTTTACCAGCTAATAAAAGGGTTAAAGTTCAAGTATATTCTTTTAATAGATAACTAAAAGGTTAACGTTCGAATTTTCAATAAATTTCTAAAGGTTAAAGGTCAAAAGTTATGAACATGTTAAAATTTCTCAAGGTTAAAGGTCGAAGGTTATGAAAATGTTTAAAATTTGATTCCAATAACATTTTTGAGGATTTTTGTGGACTTAAAAGTCACAAAATGTTTAATTTTTTATAACCTTTCAAAGAAATCATATTTTTAAAAGAAAACAACTATTAATTGCATAAAGGTCAAAGGTCAGGCAATTACCTGTGTTATCCGTAACACCAATTTGAGGATATCTTCAGCTTAGGTTCGATATTCTTTACTTAAACAAAACATTTTCCTTAATTTTAAAATATTTGAGGTTTAAATTGTATGTAATATAAATTTACTGCTCTAGAGGTCAAAGGTTAGATAATTTTCCATAAATTTCTTTCAAATACTTTCCCTTATAATCCTAAATACTTTAAACATATTAATTTAGAATACAAATTATAAATGTAAAATTCCATTTTATAAGTAACACTCGCAGTTAGAAAACACGATATTTAAAAGGTCAAAGTTCAAGTAAATTTTTGTTTCATGCTTTAAAAAATATGATTCTTTCTTTATAAAACATAACAGATCTCCTTTATATAGACTTTTTACAGGCTACAATTGACATCAATAGTTTTTAATAAAAATCCTTTTGAAATTTAGAAAAATATAGCTTTTTTATGCTAAAGGTCAAAGGTTAATTATATAAAAATAATTTGTGTTTGTTATAGATTTTAGTTTTCAGTATTGATAGAAAGCTAAGTTAGATTAAAAATAAAATTTTTTAAACAATTTTGTATGAAAATACTCAAATTAAAATGTTAGAGGTCAAAGGTCAAACCAAGATTTTCTTTAACAAAACTAAAAGCATTTTTGTTTAAAAGCAATGCACTTAATTTAGCAAAATTTTTATAAAAAAAACATAATTTAAAAAAGAAATTTACAATATTTTAATAAATTTTTAAAGGTCAAAGGTCAAACCTATATTTTTGTCTACTTTTTAAATAAATTTTTGAAAAAAAGTTTAAATTTTTCTCTCATTATTACAAAGATTTAATTAATTTTCATTAATTTTTGTTTAAAAGTTAAAATCTAACTTTTTAACATTATAAAGGTCAAAGGTTAAAGTTTGAACTGATCATAAATTGTTATTTTTAATAACTTTTTCTTTGCATAAGCCTTCAAATTTCATTAAAACTTGTTATAGAAAAGTTAATAGAAAGTAAATAACACATTTTGTGATTAAAGGTCAAAGGTCAAATTAATAATTAATGACTTTTTAACCTTTAAATAAGAAAATTTGGTTAATTTTCTTTAAAATAATAATTATATTTATGATATTGCAATTTTCTGTCTACAATTTCCACAAATTTACCGTCGGCTTTTGAAGAAAAATTCAAAATTGTTTTAAACATTATTCATAACCCGTTTTTTTGAGCTGCTAAGTTTTCAAATTATTTGTTATTTGACTTAATATTTCAATTCAATTCGAAATTATTTCATTTTCTAAACTTTAAAGTTTCCTCTCCTTCTCTTTTTCTTTCTTTTCAATATTCTTTTGTAAGTGTAACAAAATTTCAGCAAATTTGGAATAAATTTTATTTGTTTGCTACCACCCATGGTTTAAGGGCCAAACAAACATGGCTGCCGGTTTTCAAAGTTCTTTTTTTTTCAAGGTCTTCTAACACCTTTTGTTTTTTATTTAAGAAGAACATATCCAAACCGTTATTATTATTCTTATTTAGAAAAAAAAGCTTTCTGTTAAAATAACAACAAAAATCTTTAGGGTACATAGATCCGGTTTTTAAAATTTCTTGTTTCCTTTTAAGGGTGTGTTGATCTTACATTCAATAACAAATTGTTAGATCAGTTAAAACTAACCAATCGGGGGCCTTAAAAAGAAAACAATAGAATCTAGTTTTGTGAAAAAACTAAACAAATTTGAAAATATCTAAAAAAATACTCAAAGATCATAGGCTGTGTTCAAACAAAAAATATAACTTACCCTCAATATTATGTTTTCGGAAAGAAAACTACCCTGCCTGAAAAGAAGAGAAAAAAAGTCAGAGATTTGTTATAAAACCTTTATTGAGGAAAGAATTTGTAAATGGAATTCCTATTAGATTTTTTTTCTATAGATGAAAACAGTCATATTTTGAATACCATCTGAGTGAGTTTCAGAAACCTTGATCAAATTTTGTGTAAAACCTTGTATTGCTTGTACTGGTTCGATTCCTGTTTTTATCTATAAGACCTTAAATTTTGTTCATATTAAAACATATTTTTTTATTAACTAGAACTAAAAACTTGGTAAATGTTATAGAAATTTGTTTTTGTCTTTAACCATTAAACAAAGATTTGTATCATTTAAGGTTTTTTTTTTATCGAGAGCAATGTTTGCCTTCAAAACTTTATACATTCCAAAGCATTTCTTGAAAAAACAAAAAACCAAAGCAACTTTTTTCGCAAAACTTTTATCAATACCACCCCAAACAGAAAAACACAGACACAAAAGCCAAAAAAAAAACTACAGGCCCCAGCCATTAGCACCAATCAACAAGCAGCTAAGAAAGGATACAAGCAGACTCAACTCTGCTTACAAATACACTCAACAGGATGGTTAGTTTTAGTTTGGCTTTAGAACACAGGTTGTGTAAGGAATTTTGATCGACAAGAATTTGGTCATTTAAGAAAAACATTTTCTTTTTTAATTTATCATTTGAGGTCTCATAAAAAAACAAACTATAAAAAACAACAACAACAACATTAGTGGTAACAATAACAACAAGCACTAACGTCAACAGCAATGAAAATTTACACAAACGACATAAACATGCGTATATGAGAAAATTGTTGTTGTTACTGTTTGGTCTAGAGGAACAGCAGCAGAAGAAAAAAAAAAGTAGCAGGATTTCTTTTTTTGTGGTGGAGGAATGATGGTTGGCAATAATCAATTGTTTTAAATGACCAATCGTTGTGGTAATTCTTTTCTTTTTTTTCTCTTTACTGCACTCGTTGTTGTTGCTGTTGTACTTGTTGCCACATTTAATATTACACATGCAGAGCAGAGGGACAGCCAGTCATCAGCACCATGGCCATAACAGGACAGACAGACGGAGATTTCTCATTGTATATAAAACATTGTTTTAAACATACTAAATGTTAAAGTTACGTATTTTTTTCTTTTGCGATCGCTTATTTTCTTACACAATTTGTTTTTTGTTCTAAATTGTTGTTGTTGTTGTTTTTTAGTGAGTTTGTTTTTATCATCATCATTTTGAAAATGTTGGCGGGTACTTAGGCATGTGGCGTCGTATGTCATTATAAATACTGATATTTGTTGTTGTTGTTGCTGCTGCTACTGTTATTGCTGTCAATGTTAGTTCAATATTTTAGCAGAGCAGTTAAGGTATGACATTTTTACTAGATAAGTTCAGTTCTAGTTCAGTTCTAGTTCAGTTCTAGTTCCAGTTTTAGTTCAGTTCTAGTCAGTTCTAGTCAGTTCTAGTTCAGTTCTAGTCAGTTTGCTAGTTCAGTTCTAGTTGCAAGTTCTTAGTTCAGTTCTAGTTCAGTTCTAGTCAGTTCTAGTTCAGTTCTAGTTCCAGTTCTAGTAAGTTCTATTCAGTTTAGTTCAGTTCTAGTTCAGTTTTATTCAGTTCTAGTCAGTTCTAGTAGTTCTATTCAGTTCTAGTTCATTTCTAGTTCAGGTCTAGTTCAGTTCTAGTTCAGTTCTAGTTCAGTTCTAGTTCAGTTCTAGTTCAGTCTAAGTTCATTTCTAGTTCTAGTTCAGTTCTAGTCAGTTCTAGTTCAGTTCTAGTCAGTTTAGTTCAGTTTATGTTCAGTTCTGTTCAGTTAGAGTTCAGTTTCTAGTTCAGTTCTAGTTCAGTTCTAGTTCAGTTCTAGTTCAGTTCTAGTTCAGTTCTAGTTCAGTTTAGTTCAGTTCTAGTTCAGTTCTAGTTCAGTTCTAGTTCAGTTCTAGTTCAGTTCTAGTTCAGTTCTAGTTCAGTTCTAGTTCAGTTCTAGTTCAGTTCTAGTTCAGTTCTAGTTCAGTTCTAGTTCAGTTCTAGTAGTTCAGTTCTAGTTCAGTTCTAGTCATCTAGTTCAGTTCTAGTTCTAGTTCAGTTCTAGTTCAGTTCTAGTTCAGTTCTAGTTCAGTTCTAGTTCAGTTCTAGTTCAGTTCTAGTTCAGTTCTAGTTCAGTTCTAGTTCAGTTCTAGTTCATTTCAAGTTCTAGTTCAGTTCTAGTTCAGTTCTAGTTCAGTTCTAGTTCAGTTCTAGTTCAGTTCTAGTTCAGTTCTAGTTCAGTTCTAGTTCAGTTCTAGTTCAGTTCTAGTTCAGTTCTAGTTCAGTGCTAGTTCAGTTCTAGTTCAGTTCTAGTTCAGTTCTAGTTCAGTTCTAGTTCAGTTCTAGTTCAGTTCTAGTTCAGTTCTAGTTCAGTTCTAGTTCAGTTCTAGTTCTGTTCTAGTTCAGTTCTAGTTCAGTTCTAGTTCAGTTCTAGTTCATTTCTAGTTCAGTTTCAGTTCATTGTCTAGTTCAGTTCAGTTCAGTTCTAGTTCAGTTCTAGTTCAGTTCTAGTTCAGTTCTAGTTCAGTTCTAGTTCATATCTAGTTCAGTTCTAGTTCAGTTTCTAGTTTTCTAGTTCAGTTCTAGTTCAGTTCTAGTTCAGTTCTAGTTCAGTTCTAGTTCAGTTCTAGTTCAGTTCTAGTTCAGTTCTAGTTCAGTTCTAGTTCAGTTCTAGTTCAGTTCTAGTTCAGTTAGTTCAGTTCTAGTTCAGTTCTAGTTCAGTTCTAGTTCAGTTTAGTTCAGTTCTAGTTTGTTCTAGTTCAGTTCTAGTTCAGTTCTAGTTCAGTTCTAGTTCAGTTCTAGTTCAGTTCTAGTTCAGTTCTAGTTCAGTTCTAGTTCAGTTCTAGTTCAGTTCTAGTTCAGTTCTAGTTCAGTTCTAGTTTAGTTCTAGTTCTAGTTCAGTTCTAGTTCAGTTCTAGTTCAGTTCTAGTTCAGTTCTAGTTCAGTTCTAGTTCAGTTCTAGTTCAGTTCTAGTTCAGTTCTAGTTCAGTTCTAGTTCAGTTTAGTTCAGTTCTAGTTCAGTTCTAGTTCAGTTCTAGTTCAGTTCTAGTTCAGTTCTAGTTCAGTTCTAGTTCAGTTCTAGTTCAGTTCTATCAGTTCAGTTCTAGTTCAGTTCTAGTTCAGTTCTAGTTCAGTTCTAGTTCAGTTCTAGTTAGTTCTAGTTCAGTTCTAGTTCAGTTCTAGTTCAGTTCTAGTTCAGTTCTAGTTCAGTTCTAGTTAGTTCTAGTTCAGTTCTAGTTCAGTCTAGTTCAGTTCTAGTTCAGTTCTAGTTCAGTTCTAGTTCAGTTCTAGTTCAGTTCTAGTTCAGTTCTAGTTCAGTTCTAGTTCAGTTCTAGTTCAGTTCTAGTTCAGTTCTAGTTCAGTTCTAGTTCAGTTCTAGTTCAGTTCTAGTTCAGTTCTAGTTCAGTTCTAGTTCAGTTCTAGTTCAGTTCTAGTTCAGTTCTAGTTCAGTTCTAGTTCAGTTCTAGTTCAGTTCTAGTTCAGTTCTAGTTCAGTTCTAGTTCAGTTCTAGTTCAGTTCTAGTTCAGTTCTAGTTCAGTTCTAGTTCAGTTCTAGTTTAGTTCTAGTTCAGTTCTAGTTCAGTTCTAGTTCAGTTCTAGTTCAGTTCTAGTTCAGTTCTAGTTCAGTTCTAGTTCAGTTCTAGTTCAGTTCTAGTTCAGTTCTAGTTCAGTTCTAGTTCAGTTCTAGTTCAGTTCAGTTCTAGTTCAGTTCTTGCAAATGTTTTCATTATTTTTTCAATAGAAATTTCTTTTAAACTTTTAATTCTTTTAAATAACTGTATTTTTGTATTAACTTTCAAGTGTTTAAAGAAGCTGATTCTATAGTGTTTAAAGTTTTTTTCTGTTATATTTTGTTTTTTTTTAATTTTTTTTCTCATTTTAAGTGTGTGTAGCTTTCTATATTGGGGCCTACCAAGTTTATTTACGCTCATTTTCACATTTTAGCTGCCGCAACACAGTAGAGATGTTGCCTACAACTTGCCACAAACAAACATTAAGAAAAACAAACAGCATATTTAGTAAATGACAATGTTTGCCACCACAACAACAACAAAAACAGCAAAACATTAAATAGCTGCTGCAAGTATTATAAAATAATGAAGGTTTTAAAAAAAACTCAAAAGAAAAAATCTTACTATATAGTAAATTTTAATGAAACCAATAATCATGATCATCATCTTGCTAAAAGAAAAAAATTCAAAGCAAAAGAACATGATAATGTTTTTTTTTAAGATTTTTGCTGCAGTGTTGTATTTTTTTCTGGTATTATGTTCGCATCTTTTTAAAAAACTATTTAAGTATTGAAATCACGTATCATTTATTTATTGCTGCTAAAATACATTTGGTTTTTTTTAGATTTTTTTTTTTTTCAAACATTGCATTTCATCACTCGGCCAGAGAAATGTTTTGTGTGTTGGGAGTAGTTTTAAGAAAAACATAAAAAGTTTAAGTTTAAAATATTTAAAGGGTTGTTAGTTTTTATGCTTGTTTTAAGGCAGCTAGGACAGTGTTGAATGGTCTTAAGGACTCTCCAGAAGTTTGATGAGTTTTAAAAATTGTTTCCACAAATGGCAAGTGTTTTCAGTTAATAATAAGGCATATTTTCATATTTAATACCTTTTACAAAATCTACTACATTTTTCCAAAATCTACTACTTTTTTTAAAATTTTATAAATTTTTCAAAAAAAAAAATCGTTTTTATCCAAAAATCCACTTGTAGTTCATGATTTTGATAAAAAAAGTAGTATCTTTTCAAGAAACTTCTATTTCAAAATCTACTACCTTTTTCAAAATCTATAAAATTTTTCAAAAATTTACTCAATTTTCTAAAATCTTTAATATTTTTCATTAGTTAACGATTTTAAAATCCATAGTTACAATTTTTTTTTTTCAAATTTACTACTTTTTTAAAATAAAACCTACTACTTTTTTAAATTGAATTACTTTTTCAAAATATTTACTTTCTATCATAAAAAACTTTATTTATCATCATTTTAAAATTAAAAGCAATAATTTTACAAAAAACTACTGTTTTTTTTTTAAAATCTACTACGTTTTTCAAAAACTGCTACATTTTTCAAAGTATTTCAACCTTAGTTTTTTCCATAGTTTACGATATTAAAAACAAAAATAAGAATTGTTTTTAAATTTGATACTTTTTTTTGAAATCTACTATTTTTTTTAAAATTTAGTACACTTTTTCTAGAATTAGGTTTTATTTTATTCAAATTTTAAAACCAACCAAAGTATTACTCCTAAAAAACTAATTTTTAAAAATCTGCTACCTTTTTCAATAAAACAGTTTTTTAATAAATAACTTTCTTATTTGATTTACTACTTTTTCTACAGTTACTACTATTTTCAAAATTTACTACGTTTTTTAACAAAAAAAAAATATGTATTTATATGTTTGTTAATTAAATAAAGTTTTTTTAAAAAATAATTTTTTGGTAATTTTTTACTTTTTTTTAAATCTACTACTGTTTTGAAATTCACTACTTTTTTTTAGAATATCTTAAAGTATTTTTTAATTTTTTTTTAACAAACTCTAAGACTCTCTGACTCAATAAATTAATAATATTTTTTTCGAATAATACTTTTTTCAAAATCTACTACTATTTGAAAAATTACTACTTTTTTTTAAACCATTCTGAAAAGTAATGTTGCAAAAGATTCTTAATTAAAACCATTTAAAATAAAAAAAATACTTTTTCAAACGTCTACTACTATTTTCAAATTTACTACTTTTTTTAAAAAGTTGTTCTAAACATTAATTTCTGCTTAATACTTAAATAAAAGCAAGTGTATTTAAAATAAAACTACCTTTTCAAAATCCACTACTATTTTTAAATTTACTACTCTTTTTAAAAAGTTCTGTTTTCATTTGAAAGTACTTTTTACAGTAAGATCAATTAGAAACAAACTTTAAGAACCGCTGCCCCCGCTCCATTCAACTAATAAATATGTTGTTCGCATGCGAAAGCTTACACAAGTTTTCCTGCAACACGATAGGACAGGCAACATTGTAGTTTAGCTTTTTGCTGCTTTTTGTTCCTCTGTAGCTTCTTAAAGGAAAAGACATACACACTTAACTAGAAATCTTCTCACATAATTACCACATAAACAGATAACAGAAAAAAAATAGACATTAAGAAAAAAGACCACCTAAGTTAGACAAAAAAAATTACAGAAAAAAATCTGAAAAAAAATCTTTAAAAATCCCAGAAAATGAAAACGTTCTCACGCTTAAAAAATTTGAATAAACAATTAAGTTTTTCTATAAAAAATCACCCAAAAAAACAGCAAAAAAAATTGAAAGTGATAAAAAACTCCGCTAAAAGATGAACCTTTTTTTTGAAAATTTTTTTTATAAAAAAACTGATCGTTAAAGAGAAATCACATCACAAAACTACCCTAAAGTAGGATCAACAAAAAAAATTATTCAAATTTGAAACGGACGTTGGTTGTGTGTAAAGGATCATGAATAAAATGTCCTTATGCAAATGAGTTTTTTATACTTAGCTTCCCCAATTGTTTTTGTGTTTAAGGGTAGTGAGACGGCCAGTTTTTTTCGTAATAAAAGAGGTTTTTGTTTTTTTGCTTAAATCTCAAACAAAAGGGTTATAGTTTAAGAAAAAAACGTGATTTTTTTAATAAAACTTGTTGGTTTTTTTATACCAACAAAATATCCTTTACCCATAAATTTTAATTTTTTTCAACAGAACTGGTTTTTTAATAAAAAATTAATTTAATTTTATTTCCTTTTCTTTTTTAGTGGTGGCTACTTCCCGTCCTGGCAATGAAGCTGAAATACAATTATATCGTGTTTTACAAAAAGCCAGTTTATTGGCTTATTATGATACTTTGTTGGAAATGGGTGGTGATGATGTACAGCAATTGTATGAAGCTGGCGAAGAAGAGTTTTTAGAAATCATGGCTTTGGTAGGCATGGCTTCGAAACCTTTACATGTCAGACGTTTACAGAAAGCTTTACATGAATGGGCCTTAAATCCCTCACAATTCCAACAGGGTCTGTCTAGTACTACTGGTAAGTATTTCATTAATTCTTCCCCCCTTCCCCCATAACAAAAAACTAATTTATTTTTTAATTTCTCTCTCTTTACAGCTCAATTTGACACACCCGCTAAACCGCCCACCATGTTTAATTTGGAAGCCCCTTTAACTGCCAGTGCAGTACGTGCCAAATTCCCTGCCTTTAATGCTGCCGCCCCTTTTAATCCCACTCCCTTAATTAACACTCATACCCCAGTCTCTTCGGCTCATTTGTTAACACAAATTTGCTCTCTGCCCTCTCTGCCTGCTCATAATCCCTCCGCACATATTTTACCCCCCACTACACATATACACAATCCCGAAAGACCTTTGGCCTTAGCTCCTAATCCCACCTTGCCTGTGGTCTCTAATACTGCTCATCAGGTAACCTCTAGCTCTCCGCAATTGACTCCCGTATTAAGTGAAATGCAAGTAGCTCGCATTACTCTAGGAGCTGAGAAAATAGCCGCTCAATTGCCCCGTCGTGAGCCAAGAGCTCATACCTCCAAGAAACGCACTAGCCGTGAGCTGGAACAAGTAATTGCCATGAGCGAAAATGATCCTCGTCGTATGGATGAAATTCGTAAGTATTCCGCCATTTATGGTCGTTTCGATTGCAAACGTCGCCCCGAAAAACCCTTGACTTTGCATGAGGTATGTGTCAATGAGGCTGCTGCTCAATTGTGCCGTTTGGTCCCCGCTCTCCTAACACGTCGTGATGAACTTTTCCCCTTGGCTAGACAAATCGTTAAAGATGCTGGTTTTGGCCACTCAGCCACTATAGCTCGTTATGGTAATTTACTTTCACAAATGTCTCAGGCTCAAACTTCTACTCCACAAACTCGCTCCGTAACCGCCATGCTGGATTGTGAGTCGAGTGATACAAATATGACACCCTCTAAGAGACAACGTTTGTCTTCCTCGGATGCTTCTTTGAATAATTCCGACAGTAATCGGGTAAGAACTACAAAGTCTGATCATTAAATTGTTGTGGAAAGCTTTTAAGCTTCGTATGCTTCGTATATTTTCTCTATAAATTTGGTAATGGCTTTTTTGGTGGAAAATTTTTCAAATATAACTTTTTGCTTTACAGCTTTTAACGGGGGATTTTCTTTTACAGCTGGGGTAATCGGTATTAATCGAGGAAAGCTTTGCGTTAAAGCTTTTTTTGAAAGTATTATTTGTTATGGCTTTAAAGCTTTTGTAGTTGAGTTGCTTTTAATAGGTATGGCGCTTTGTAAAAGTTATGTGGTTTTTTAGAAAGCTTTTTTTATACAGCTCAAGCTTTTATTTGTGTTAAATTATTTTAAAGAATTTATAGAAAATTCTTCTAATATTTCCTCTTTTGTAAATCTTTCAAAATCTAACTTTATAATTCATGAAGTTGTGAGTGTTGTTATTAAGCTAAAGCTTTTTTCTTAGCTTATTATTAAACTTAGTAAGCTATCTAAAAGCTTAATGCGGTTTAATTTTTTTGCTTAAACTTTTTAGAACTTGGGAAATATACTCCAAAGCTTCAATCTGTTCTGATTTTTTAATCGATTAGAGCTTTTAAAGCTTTGATATGGAACTTTCATAGCAAAGCTTCACTCAGCTTAAAATTGAACTTATTTATCAATCTGGAATCTTATTATGGTTGGGAGTTCTCTAAAGCTTTTCTCATAAACTTTTTGGTCTTTTTAATACACACTTAAAAGCTCTATTCTCTTGCAAACCTTTAAATGGACTGAGTTGTTTGAAACCGAGGTGAAATTAAGCTTATTGAGCACTCTAAAAGCTTAATGTGATTAAGAGCTCGTTAAGTGTTTACTTAAACGTTCTAAACTTTTGAAAACATACTCAAAAGCTTTAATCGCTTTTGATTTTTTAATAGATTAGAACTTTTAAAGCTATTGTATGGAACTTAATGTTAAAACTGTAAAGCTTTTCGCTTTAACTTTTTGGACTTTTGAGTATACACTATAAAGCTTTATTCTCCTCCAAACGTTTAAGGGAATAAAGTTCTTAAAGCTTTAATATGTGACTTCAAGAAGTTTTGAACAGTTTAAAGCTTTTATTTTTTCACGTTTTAAAAGGTAAAAGCTTTCGATCATTCACTACTGAATGATCCTTGGAATGCAAGTCTTAAAGCTTTAATGTGGAACTTTCAGAACTTTTCAACACTTTAAAAGTTTTACTATCTTAATGTTGAGTTTAAAATCATTCTTTGAAAAGCTTTATTTGAACTTCAAATTGAGTCTATTTAGTATTGTAAAAAGTTTTGTTTGAACATCAAATTAAGACTATATAATAATGTGAAAGCTTAATATGTTTCGTAGCTCTCAGAGCTTTTACATTTTAGTCAATTTGTTTCAAGTAAAATCATTGACTTTTGGTATTTAATTAAACCGGTTTGAATCCGATTTAAAAGGCGTTAAAGCTTTCGATCCTTTACAGCTGATTGAAAGTGTAGAGAAAAAGCTTTAATAAAGGAATGACTGGAAATTTGTTAAATTTTTAATAAAATTGTTGTAATTTTAAACTACTGCTTACTTTAAATCTATTTATTAAACTAGTTTTTAAAAAATATTAAAAATTAACTCTCTTTTTAAGTTTTAATACTAAAAGCTTGGTAAATACTAATATTATTATGTAGTTAATAGTTTCCTAATTAAGTTTGTTTTATTATTTTTCTTTTTTGTTGCTAATATTTATTTTGTTAAAACTATAAATTGATTAGTTTGTTAAAAACTCTTTTTCGTTAAACTGCACACATTTTAGAAACTATTAGTATCTAAATTTAAATTTGTTTTAAGATTTTCTGTATTTGGCTTTTTATCCTATTGACAGTCTAAATAAATATATAAAAAAAACTTTTGCTATAAAAACAAAAAAAACCAAAAATCGCTGCGTATTTATTTCAAAAACTTACATTTAAAAACAAAAATAAAATATTAAGAAACAAAATATAAATAAAACATCAATTTAAAGGATTCCTTGGAAGATCCACGTTATAATCTATTTGCCATGTATCAGAAATTTGCGGCAAAACCACCTTTTGATTTGGCGGATATAGCAAAATTTACGTAAGTTTTCCTTTAAAACATATATCCCAGTAAAAAGAATTTAAAACTTTCAAAATTCCCTAGACTAAACAAACCCTCGGAAATAGAGGAACAAGATCAGGAATCTAGATTTTCCTTTAGCAATTCCAGTTCTCCTTCAATACCAGTGAGTATGTGTTTAAATTTCTAACATTTCCTAATCCGGTAAAGAATATGGTAATAAATTCTACTATTTTCTCTTTCTTTTCTCTAGAACACTGGACCGGAAGAGGAGGTTCCTAATACTTCTACTCTGCTGGATAAATCGTTTGTAAAATCTGATAGCACTACTAATAACTCCTTGGATTTATCTTCCTCTTCTCAGAGTCCTTTAGTTACTGAATCTTGTACCCCACCCTCCAAGTCCTTACCTTTATCGGGTGATGTTCAAGTTATTTCAGCTTCGGGAAATCATATTATAGCTGTTGCCAATCCCGCCTTGATTATGAGTCCCACCCTTAATGAAGGTCTAACATTAAAGAGGGAGAATCATACACCCGAATTGTAGTATTTAAGTAGCTGGCGTTGTAGTTGTTTGTTTAGAAAACAAAAATTATTTATTTGATAAAAAGTGCAATACTTAAAAAATCACAAATTTGTTATAATTAAACTAATTAGAAAGAAAATATTAAATAAAAGTTAATTTATTAATTTTTAATAAGAAATTATATATTATCATTTATTTAAATCAGACGGTGATTCAAAGTTTGTAGCTGAATGTTGGACCATATGTCTTCTTTAAGATTACATAATTTTTTTATTACTTCTTTCATTTAAAATTAAACAAAAAGTTAGAATTGAAATGTTTCATTTTAATTTCGGAACAAAGCAATTGAAATAAAGTGTTCGAAAAAACGTAAAAAAATTAAATTCAGAACAAATGATATTGAGAATAATTACTTTACATCCATGATTTTAAATAAAAGGCAAGAAATAATAATGTAATAGTTTTTTAATGTGGGGAAAATTTCTTTCTGAATATTAGAACAGAACTAAAACAGATCTAGAACAGAACTAGAACAGAACTAGAGCAGAGCTAGAACAAAACTAGAACAGAACTAGAACATAACAAGAACAGATCTAGAACAGAACTAGAACAGAACTAGAACAAAACTAGAACAGAACTAGAACAGAACTAGAACAGAACTAGAACAGAACTAGAACAGAACTAGAACAGAACTAGAACAGAACTAGAACAGAACTAGAACAGAACTAGAACAGAACTAGAACTGAACTAGAACAGAACTAGAACAGAACTAGAACAGAACTAGAACAGAACTAGAACAGAACTAGAACAGAACTAGAACAGAACTAGAACTGAACTAGAACTGAACTAGAACAGAACTAGAACAGAACTAGAACAGAACTAGAACAGAACTAGAACAGAACTAGAACAGAACTAGAATAGAACTAGAATAGAACTAGAACAGAACTAGAACAGAACTAGAACAGAACTAGAACAGAACTAGAACAGAACTAGAACAGAACTAGAACAGAACTAGAACAGAACTAGAACAGAACTAGAACAGAACTAGAACAGAACTAGAATAGAACTAGAACAGAACTAGAACAGAACTAGAACAGAACTAGAACAGAACTAGAACAGAACTAGAACAGAACTAGAACAGAACTAGAACAGAACTAGAACAGAACTAGAACAGAACAAGAACAGAACTAGAACAGAACTAGAACAGAACTAGAACAGAACTAGAACAGAACTAGAACTGAACTAGAACTGAACTAGAACAGAACTAGAACAGAACTAGAACAGAACTAGAACAGAACTAGAACAGAACTAGAACAGAACTAGAACAGAACTAGAATAGAACTAGAACAGAACAAGAAATGAACTAGAACTGAAACTAGAACAGAACTAGAACAGAACTAGAACAGAACTAGAACAGAACTAGAACAGAACTAGAACAGAACTAGAACAGAACTAGAACAGAACTAGAATAGAACTAGAACAGAACTAGAACAGAACTAGAACTGAACTAGAACTGAACTAGAACAGAACTAGAACAGAAACTAGAACAGAACTAGAACAGAACTAGAACAGAACTAGAACAGAACTAGAACAGAACTAGAACAGAACTAGAACAGAACTAGAACAGAACTAGAACAGAACTAGAACAGAACTAGAACAGAACTAGAACAGAACTAGAACAGAACTAGAACAGAACTAGAACAGAACTAGACCTGAACTAGAACAGAACTTAGAACCGAACTAGCACTAGAACACTAGAACAGAACATTGAACAGAACTAGACAGAACTAGAACAGAACTAGAACAGAACTAGAACAGAACTAGAACAGGAACTAGAAGAGAACTAGAATAGAACTAGAAACAGAACTGGACAAGAACTATAAGTGTTATCCACATATTTTATTTCCGCCTACTCCCAAATTTAAGTTCAAAAAGGACTAAAATCCTTTTTTAGTAAATTTTTCAAGAAATAACAGAAATTACCTAAAATACCCACTGTTAACATTTTTGACCACTAAATATTCTTTTGGAACCGTCTAGAAGAGATATCTAATGTTTTTTTCCCGCCCACTCTCAATTTTAAGGTCAAAAAAAATTCTTTTTTTATTAAATTTTCTGAAATAACAATATTTACATAAAAGGCACACTGTTAACGCTTTTGATCATTAAGTTTTCCTTCAGTTCAGGCTATGAGTGTTATTCAATATATTTCTTCTCGCCCATTCCCAATTACAAATTGAAATAGTACTGGGAGAACTATTTCTCAGCTTGAATAAACGTTCTGTTATGTTTTAACATATCTCTGTTAAAATAACATATGTGAAAATAACTTTAAAATAATATTTTTTATTTTTAAAGTCAGTTCTGTAAACTTGCAGAACAGAGCTGTGTTAACTAACACGTTTGTGTCTGGGGTTCAAATTTATTGTCACGCCTATGAAATAAAAATTTTTAGGAGGGCCAAAGTTTTTGACAAATTTTCTTTAAAATTAAAAAATTTTAACTATTCTTTTTTTCTAAAATGATAAAATTGTAACAAATTTTCTATAAAATGAGAATGTTTAAAAAAAATGCTAAAAACAAGAAAATTTTTATAAAATTCAATTAATTTTTTAACTGAACTTTTTAAAAACTGAACTTTAAAAAAAGCAATATACCCTTTAAAATGCTTTACATAAGAATATGTATTATAATAAAATGATATAAGCACTCACCTTATTTAACACCTGTTTCCTTTTCGCAAACAACTTCCATTACTCTTTTTTTATTACAAATTTTCAATTTGCTTTTACATTTATTTTCACAACATTTATATTTTTACTTATTTACAGATTTTTCATTTGCTTTTTATATTTATTTTCTATTTTTTCTCAGCTTTTTAATACGCTCTTTAATTTATTTTAACAACTTTTTTGCTTTCTCTTTTATTTTACCTGTTTTCTTTAAAAGATCAACATTTTATTTCCTTCACTACATTTAAAAGCTTATTCCTTTCCTTTATTACACTTATAAAAGCTTTTTCCTCTTCTTTGCTTCACACAAACCTTTATTCACTTTCCCCTATACCAACTGTTGCACTTAACATGTGCACATTCCCCGCACAACCATACATACTTTTTTACATACATATTAACAACGAATGGCCAAACTAAAGCAACAAAACGGCCGGCACAACATTTTATCTATTTTCAAACAATTTTGCCACACTTTTTTTACTAATTTACACATTACTTTTTAACAATATTTTTACATACAACGATTAACAAACATTTAAATTTCATATTTATGCAAAAATATTAACAATTTATTAACTTTTAACCGCATTTATTTATTAATTAAACGACCACTAATCACCAAACAACCGAACACTTGCGAAATTTCTAGAAAACTAAAAGAGAAAAATGCAAGTAATGATTCGTTTGCTATTGTTGTTGTTGCTGCTGCTGTCATTATTTGATTTGTACTAAATTATATGCTAATACATAATGTGTTTGTTGTAATTTTATTGTGTGGTGGGGGAGAATTTTGTAGACTGCGTAAATAGATTAGAAGGACAATGTTAAGTAGGAGAGTTTTTAGTGATGGTTAAACTATGTATGGTTCTATAAATCGACTTTAAAATAATCGAACAAACGATTTTTTCTTTTTTGGAAAGAGTCGAAAAGTCGACTATCTTGTTAGAAAAGTCGAAGAATCGACTTTGAAATAAAAGTCGAAAAAACTCGAACATTTTAATTTTTTTCCAATAATACAACAAATTGATTGGTATAACGACATGAAACTGTTTGATATTTTAAATAAAATCGATCTTAAGATCTTGTTTATACCCTTTGCAATAATCGAATACTTTATATTTGCGTCTGACATTTTATGGAATTTATGGACGACTAGATCTTAAGTTATAATCTTTTAAAATATTGAAAATCAGCTCGGGCTATGTTTAATTAAACGAATTAAAATAGATTTCTTACCGGTTAACTATACGAAAACCGGTTTTTGAAAATTGTCAAATAATCGATTACCCTTGTATATACATATGTATATGTATCAATGAAAATATTTTGAAATCATACATACTGAAAAATTACTCAAACCTCAATATGGACCTTTATATGCGCAATTTCGTGTCAAGTAACCCAACTCAAAAAATCGATTTAGATGAAATTTGCATCAAGGTTAGTACTATTGGATAGTAGGCCAAACACAAATTTTCCATCTGTCATGAACTGTCGGACTTAGAGTGGGTCAAAATTGAACATTTGGTATCTATCTATCTATCTATCTATCTATCTATCTATCTATCTATCTATCTATCTATCTATCTATCTATCTATCTATCTATCTATCTATCTATCTATCTATCTATCTATCTATCTATCTATCTATCTATCTATCTATCTATCTATCTATCTATCTATCTATCTATCTATCTATCTATCTATCTATCTATCTATCTATCTATCTATCTATCTATCTATCTATCTATCTATCTATCTATCTATCTATCTATCTATCTATCTATCTATCTATCTATCTATCTATCTATCTATCTATCTAGCTATCTATCTATCTATCTATCTATCTATCTATCTATCTATCTATCTATCTATCTATCTATCTATCTATCTATCTATCTATCTATCTATCTATCTATCTATCTATCTATCTATCTATCTATCTATCTATCTATCTATCTATCTATCTATCTATCTATCTATCTATCTATCTATCTATCTATCTATCTATCTATCTATCTATCTATCTATCTATCTATCTATCTATCTATCTATCTATCTATCTATCTATCTATCTATCTATCTATCTATCTATCTATCTATCTATCTATCTATCTATCTATCTATCTATCTATCTATCTATCTATCTATCTATCTATCTATCTATCTATCTATCTATCTATCTATCTATCTATCTATCTATCTATCTATCTATCTATCTATCTATCTATCTATCTATCTATCTATCTATCTATCTATCTATCTATCTATCTATCTATCTATCTATCTCTATCTATCTATCTATCTATCTATCTATCTATCTATCTATCTATCTATCTATCTATCTATCTATCTATCTATCTATCTATCTATCTATCTATCTATCTATCTATCTATCTATCTATCTATCTATCTATCTATCTATCTATCTATCTATCTATCTATCTACTATCTATCTATCTATCTATCATCTATCTATCTATCTATCTATCTATCTATCTATCTATCTATCTATCTATCTATCTATCTATCTATCTATAGAAATAAAGATGTTTGTTCATAATCGATAAACACAGGAACTACGTCGCCTGAGATGTGTTCCTGTAAAGTTTGTCCGACAGATGGAGTCGATGTTTAATTCTTTAGTCAATTACACTAAGTAGTACATATAAGGTGAAGGGTAAACAAATTGAACCTTAACACTTTATCCGGAGTAGAAAATAATTGACGTAAAGAAACGGGTAATGGAAGCAGACGGAAGATGTACTCCTTCCTATATACATACATACCTTCAAACTAATTTACCATTGATAAAATTCCACCTTTCAATTCCGTACAAAAATGCATTTGATTCTATTATATTGCCGACACTGTGCACATTATTCGTTTTCTTTTCTTACATTCATTGTGAATACTATTACTTAGATCTTTTTAAAAATGTAAATTTAATAACTTAACTTTCAGCGAATAAAAATTTAAATTTCCTGCGCTGTATTTGTATTTTATGTGTTTATGAAGTAAAACTCTTTTTACAGCTCGATTTTTCATCAAAATAAATTATGCTATTTTATCACTTGCTTCAAATAAATTTACAATATACAACATATTTACATTCGCTTTAATAAACATCAAACATACAAAACAAACTCCCAACCCTGTCATTATTCCTTTATTAACATTTAACTAAAATATGTCCGATTTGACATTTAACTAATAAATCTCCTTAATATCTTGCTTTTAATCTATTTACGCACTCTATAATATTCTCCCCCTCTCTACAACAACAAACACATATTCGCAATTTAGTACAAATCAAATAATGACAGCTGCAGCAACAACAACAATAGCAACAGAATCATTACTTGCATTTTTCTCTTTTA
>NW_023996498.1:2500-38515 GCF_015586225.1 Lucilia sericata | reverse complement strand
TAAAATATTTCGCTTTTTGTGCAATTTCAGCAATTGATGAAAAATTAATTGTAATTCGAAAATATGCCAACAAATATAGTAAATGAATTTAAGGTGAGACCATTTTTCATTTAATATTTTTAAATATTAATAAAAATATAAATTTTATTATTATTATTTAACTAGAATCCGGATAACAAATCTTTAAAGGATTTATTTTTCCCTGTCGTGCTCGATGATGGAGTTAAAAAGAACGTGTGTGCTTTGGACAAATATTGGGCTCCCCGGTCGATATTTTCTAACTACACTAGTTTGGTGGTAGCTGGTGGTCATTACAAAACCGGCGCCGCTTTACAGGAATGGCAACATGAGGCAGACAATTTTAAAAATGATTTGGAGTTCTTATTGAGCTTAAAGCATCATGAGTATGTATACGATCCTTGCTAAAAACAGTATTCACTTTAAAATTGCGAAAGAAAGCATTCTTACTTCATAATATTTATTATATAGCTGGAAAATAGCTTGATCTCTGGAAGTTAAAATAAATTTAAAATTTTGTTTTTGTTTTCAATATATTTATAAGAATGAAAATGTTGTTTCTATATTGTGAAACAGGCAGTTAAATATTTCATAATTTGCTATTTTCAGATTTTGGTCCTATATGGTATTTCAGAAATCTGCTCTGGGCTGCATAGTATCATTTCTTCAAAAGGCTACACCATTCTATATAAACATTTGTTCGCAGCCTCCCAGTGACAATGTGCAAGCTGATTATGAGACATTACTCAATTTGGTATTACGTATCATTTGTCGTCTATTAACACCTAAAGAGTCAGCCGATTGCTGGTTAAAGAAAGATGATATGCGTGAACTAATCTATAAAAATTATCTGATCTCTGTGCCCATGCTCTTTGACTTACTGGTGGCGGTGGGAAATGCTTGTCCTGAAAATGCTGCCATATTGCAGCGAATTTTTGATACTCTCCTGAACATAGAACCGAACTATAAAAAGGATCTAATAGCGGCCTTAAACTTCTTTCGTGCTGCCTTTCGTTCCATTCAAACACAAACCGAGAATGAGGGTTTTGAAGGGGCGGGTGGTGGTCTGCCCGATGACACTTGTGAAACCCCCTTCGATGATGTGGCTTTGTACACTTTGGACTGTGCCTTCACATTAAGTGTTCTACTGAACGTTTGTCCTGCGGTTAGGAGTTTGTGTGGAGAAATGAAATTGGGTCAAAGTATAGCAAATTTTTATGATAATACTTTGGCATTTTTGTATAAAAATATTTATCTTATAAATGAAACTGCCAAAAGTTTAATGTGGCTTAATCAGGCCCGTTTGCAGTTCTTGCAAGCATTTCGTAGTATCTCCTACTCCTATGTGGAAGAGGTACTGGCAAAACCGTAAGCAGTGAAAAATTTATTAAAAATGGAGATCATTTTTAAATTAATTTATAATTTTCAGCAAAGCCAGTATAATGGCCACCGAAGAATTTATTGGTTTATTAACTGAGTGCCTGTCAGAACAGACTTTTGTTATAGATTATGAGAGACACTTTTCCGTGGCTTTGGATATGGAGATATTGAAACAGGCTTGCGAGGATTTGTATGTTTACATATTTTTAATAAAAGCTTATAATTATTTAATATACAACTTTCTAGGGACACCTTTAAGGCTAACTTTGTGGTACAGGGTTATCAAAAAGAAGCTGAAACTGCGGAAAAGGAAACGATAAACAATTTACAAAACTTAATAGCGAATCATGAGTTATTGAATACCAATGATGCAATTAACCAAACAAAATCTAAAGTTGAAGAAAAAGTAAACGAACCTGTTAACAAACCTAAACCATCTTCTGAACGTGATTTGGAATTGGAAGTTACAATGGTTTTAGATTGTTTACCACACTTGGGCACGGGTTTTGTGAGAAAACTTATATCACGTTATGACACCAGTGAAGAAGCTATAGCCGCTGTTCTGGAAAATAATTTGCCTCCTGATCTAGCCCAGGCCGATCACAGTGAAGTTTATATTCCACCCGATCCTCAAGATAAATTATATGAACAGACTGGCGTCAAACACTTTAATATTTATGATGGCGATAAATACGATGTAATGACACAGGACAATCCCCAGTGCATTATAAAACAAGGCAAAGGTTTTCCCAATGCTCCTCAAAATGCTACACAACTATTGGATGACAAACGCGATTTGGCAGCCATTAAACACCGTTATCAAGAATATTCCCTCGTCACCGAAAGAGATTCCGATGATGACGAATATAACGATGAGTATGATGATAGTTATGAAGCTTTACTAGAGAGTGAAACTCGAGTGGTCAAGTCTAAAGATCTTAAGAATGTCTTGGCTAATGTGGCCGATGTATCGGAGGATGAAAGCGAAAGCGAGGAAGAGGAATCCTCACAACAAACGGATAACAACCAACGCAATAAAAATGGCAATTTCTGTGAAAATCCGGAAGACATAAGAGCTCGCTATGAAGCCCGACGTCAGGCAAAATGGGCAAAAAAAGGAAATTTTGTGCCACAGCAGCAACCAAAAGATGTGGTGGGTCGTGCCAAAGGTCAAGGTCAGGAGAAAGATGTCTTACGCAATCGCCAGAAAAAGGAGGCCAATAAGTCGTCCCGAGCTAATCATAATCGTAAGGCCGGTGCTGCTTTTAAACAAAGTAAGGGTATGTTTTAAGTTATAATTCACTTCTCTGCTAAATATGTTGAACATAATAAATGTAAAAATTGGAGGTTTTGGAAATAACCATAATAATAATAATGTATTTTAGAGAGGTAATGCAATAACGAATGCATAAAATTGTCTTTATTGAGAACGAATATTGATTACTTTTGAAAAGAATTTGTTGAAGATTTTTAATACTCGGTGGTGTTAAAATGTAATATATTTTTTAAAATTCTTAGGCATAAAGAGAATTCAATTCAGTTAAAATAAAACTTAGAGGTTAAGAATAAGTTTTTACACACAAAACTATTAATTTTCTTGGTCCTTTGTCAAAGAATCATAAATAACCTTTGCCGTGGGACGATTGTCCGGTGAAGAGTTCGTGCACAAGTAAAATAACTCCACTATAATGTTATAATCATCATTTAGCTCAAATGCCTGCGGTAAAGCGGGTCTAGTACCATAAGCCATTTCCATGAGTGTAAAATTTCCCGGTTTATCGTTGTCCTCATCATCTGAAGCAATTTCACTTTCTGTGTCGTCCAAACTTAAGGTATGAGGTGGCACTAAGGCAATAGTTTCGTAAACAATCAAGCCAAAACTGAAAATTTCTGCTTTACAGTCAATAACATCTTCTTCGCTTATAACTTCCGGAGCAGACCATAGATTTGTGCCGACATAGTGTAGAAGAGGATTTTCTGCGAAATTCACTACTCCCTCATTGTTTAAAGGTAAACTTACGCCAAAATCACAAAGTTTACATATCTCAAACTCGCCCTTAACCAAAACATTGTGTGATTTTAAATCTCCATGCAGCATTTTTACTTCTGTGTGTAAATAATCCAAAGCACTGGATATGTCAAGCATCATTCTCTTTATATGTTGAGCCGGCAATGCGTTGAGACCCTCTTCTAAACGATTTTCCAATAATATACCCAACGAAGTACTGCAGCATTCCAAAGCCAAGGTATCAACACCATTTTTCTTATCCTGTTTTATGGCACGAAAACCCACAATATTTGGATGTTTTAGTTTGCGTAAAATTTCTGCCTCTTTAACTATTCTTTCATTGAAAAGTTTGGAATTTTCTTTGTTTGTGGCTCTTACACGTTTGGAAACTCTTTTAATGGCCCAGGGAGAACGTATCTGTCCGGTAGGACGAGGAGAACGTTCCAAATAATAAACATTAACGCCGGTGCCATAACCCAAACTTTTCATGAGTGGTGATGCGGGTACTTGGAATGGGGTATTGGGTTCTTGGGCATTAGTTAAATGTAAATTACGTAAAACACGTTTGGGTGTTTCCATTTTACTAAAAACTTGATTTGTTTTAATTATTTAATATTTTATTTTAAATTTTAAAATTGTTTACTAAAATTGTACGACGCGCGTGAGATACAAGCCGAATCGACGGTTGCGGCGCAACCATTTTAGGTCGGCGGCTTATTATAGAAAATATCGGCGGCGGCTAAATTGTTGGCTCAATTTAACTTTTTCTTCAATTGATCTTAAAAGAGTTTACTATATTGAAAAATCTCTGTATAATAGTCTGTTATATAGAAACCTGTCTCTATATAAGCTGAAAATGGACATTATTATAGTAGTTTTCACTATATTAATATTATAAGAATTAAAAAAGTGGCAACTCCGTTCAAATTGGTGAAATAATTTTCTGAAATACATGTGCGATTCCAATCTTTAACAGCGGCATGCAAAATATTACCGACGGCCAGCCGCCGAATTGAACCTTCTCGGCTTCTATCTCTGCGCGCGTCCTCGTTATTTTGAAACTAATGTTTTTTTTTCAAACAGTGCTGCCATAGAGTTGGTAAATTAAATTATGAACATGTGGCAGTATTTTTGCCTTGTATTGCCAACTAAAAATCTTGATATCAGTTGGCAAGTACAATTACATAAATAAATGGCGGTTAAAAAAGTAAAATTCTATCTGTGAATAAAGTGTAGTAAAAAATGATAACAAAAAAAGTTTTTAATATAAAAATGTGAAGTGTTTATTTGTTTTTATTTTGTTTGTTAAACAAAGAGCATTTAAATTACATAATTTAAAGTTTATTAATGAAAAAATTAACATATTAAAAAAGGCAAATTAGTTAGCGGAATGCACTAGAATAGTGATTAATGTCAAGTTTTTGAGATACAATTTTTATGAATAAAAGGTAAGTTTTAAAATATGTATGTACATATATAGTATTATTTGGGATTACTTGTGTGCTGAGGGTATTTTCCTTTAGTGGTGATATTTAACACTTACAAATAATCGTCCCACATAGTACCTTGACTTTTTGTCCATCATCTGTTCCAGAAAAACCTTCAGGTTGCTAGCGCCAATGTTATTTTTGGCCGATTGGGAATTGGATCGTTGTGCAGCGAAGAACAATTTCTTTACTTTTTTCAGGCCATTGAAAAAGTCTAAACAATTTTAAAAATAATTCAATGAAATTGGTATATTTATTAAAATTATTTTGGTATTGATTTAAATATTATTGTACTAATGCACAGTGAGACAGAATCAATAATTTTTGGATATATGTATGTATGTAGATCTGGTATTCTAAACGGTTGGGTCGATCGGATTAAAAGTTGAGATGGGCGTAGCCAAGGGGTATTCGATTATGTTTTGAAAATGGACCCCATAAATGATCACGTGGCGGCGCTATACCAAAAAAATTTGAAAGACTGGTTTCCTTCATTCCGAGTTTGAGATTCTAAAACATGTGGCCCAAAATTGAAATTTGGATCATATTTTTGAACCAACATGTTCTTCGTAATGTTACCTTTTAAAAAACAGCAAAAATCTACTGATGTAAAATTTTATTCCGAACAGACCAGCCACTTAGAAATGCCCGATTTATAAAGCATTCTGATTCTGTTTATTTTTAGAACTTTTAAAAAGTCTTTAATTAAACACTTTGCAATCTTCATAGTATTGAATACTTTTCATATATTTTATTGCTTAATTTAAAAATAAGAAAAAATAAACATTTTTATATACAAAATAACGATTATTTGGTTAAAATTACATATAGATAAATAAACAAACAAACATACATAAATAAGTATAAAAAATTCAGTAATATATTGCTATTGGAGTGTTGTTTGGTCAGAGATATTAAAACCCCAATTAGAGGGTTTTGTTGGTAGAACCTTTGGTTTTGGTGGTAAAGGTGGTGGTCCTTTATTAGCTGCATTTATTGTTGTCGAATCACTTTCATTTTGCGTTTTAATTGATTCGGTAGAATGTCTATTTAATGGTAATTTATTGCCTAAAGAATGTCTAGTTAAAGGCTGAGGTCTTTCTAGGCTTAAAGGACGTTCATTAAGGGGATTTGTTTTATTAACCGGACTTAAATTAGCTCTTATGCGTCGTAAATTTACGGCAGACATTTGATCAGTTTCATTGCTATTATCATTATTGTTTTCTGTAGAGATTTGATTATCCAAACGTGTTTTTAAGCTCAGGAGTAGTTCATCTATAAATAAAGAATAATTTATTAAAGCTTTCTTTCTATTTGAGTTTTAATTGTGTTACAACAAACCTTGTTTTTCTGCCACTCTTTCGGTAACTTGTAATTTTACACCTGCCTTCAGTTTGGCTATGATGGGTTTATTAAATTCGTTTGATGTTTGAGAGCTATTTGAGGAGACATTAGCTTCCATGGAATGTTGTTGATTGTTGGACGCATATGGTTTATTTTTCAGTCGTAACATTGACATGACTTGTCCATCTTTTTTACTGTTCAAGGTGCCAAACATTGAGGAGGCTTCTGAACCGCATTCATCAGACTGCAATAGAAAAGGGACGGTCTCAATTTGTTACATATGTATATGTAAGTTAAGGGGGTAAGTATTTCCAACAGAGTTTAAAAGGAAATTTCGTTCGATATAAAATGCCTATAAATATATAACTTACCTTAATAGAATACTGATCTGTCATCTGTAGTTTAGATTCCGGCTTTGCTTTATCCTGTATAATATCATTAAAAATACTATTGGTGATTGCATCTAAATTATTTTGCGAACTTCGTAAATTATTGCGAAAACTATTGCCCATGGCATTACGTGCCACTATTTCATTTGCCAATTCTTTAGATTTCAACCATTTCATGGAAATATTATCATTTTGATAGTCCACCATACTGCTGGCCGTTTCTCCAGTCTTCTTTACAACCACAATTTGCAAACGTAGACCATCGGCTGTTGTTACCAGTTGACTTAAATCAATTTTTTCTTGATTATCACGACGTAAAACATCGACCGCCTCCAATTCATAATTGTATTTCTGTAGAATTGGTCTCACTACTTCGTGTAAATATTTCTTTGGTTTACTTTTAACTGAAATAACTTTGGGATCGGGTAAATAGAGTTTAAAAGTGACACGCTGTTCGATCTCTACTTCTTCGCCGGCCAGCTCCTGAGTGGAGGCTTGTAAATCCATGGCTTTGTTGTGACCTTTAATGACCACTTCGTACAGTTTGTAGCGTAAGCCACGTTTTTCCAAGACACGTTCCACCAATTGTTGTATGGTCTCGTTGGGTTTTATCTGTACAATGGTGGTGGCACCATCACAGAATTTAACCCGACATAGAGAGCAACCAATTTCCACTGCTTTTAGGGAAGTGGGTAGAGATGATCTTAGATTTTGTATTTGACTATCAGAGTTTTCTGCAGGTGGTTTGGTGGTTTGTGGAGGAGGTAGAGTAGAAGAGAATTGGGCCAGTTTAGAGGAGGGTACTAAGAGAGTATTTAAACCATTCGAACTGCCATCGGAAGAGTTATTATCATTATTAGCTAAGGAATGTTCTTCATTTAACAGATCCACACGATCACGGGATTTACTTCTAGTTTTACGATGCCAAGGTAAGATTATTTTACGGCGGCGATCTTCGGCGTTGCTGGCCGATTTTTTTAACTGAAAATATAAGAAATACAAATTTAAAATATTTACTTTGTATATGAAATAAAAAAAACAACTTACCTTTGGTGAGGCATTTTGTAAAAAATTTGTCTTCAATAAAGCATCCAAATTTTCAGCACCATACGGTAAAGGTTGATCTTTTTCCTCTGCTAGCACACAATTCTTATATAAATCGGAACGTATAAAACGTTGATAACTGTCGAATTTCATTAAATGAAATATTTGTTTTTGTGCCGCTACAAATAAATTACTTTCAGCATTTTTTAGCATATCCTCGGTTAGATTGCGTGTCTGCGAATCCAAATTGACGGGCTCACGACAGCCATTGGCTAAATATTTTTGAAATATTTGTTTAGCCTGAGCCTGACGCTCGCTGAGATTTTCCGTATTACGATAACGTTCACAGCTTGTCCAAAAGTAAATATTTTCAGCAGAAAATTCCAATTTCAAGAATTCCGCAAATGTGGCCAATGCTGCTGGCTCCTGCAATAAATGTTCAAAAGAATTGGCCCATGATTTGACCCCATTGCTTTGTGAGTTAATCAACTTTTCCGATTGTGTACGCATAGGCATTTTCTGATTAGCACTCGGTGATGTTTTAATATGGGAACATGGTTTGGGATCTGAGGAGGATGTATGACTAAAGACATTACTTTCTGTTGTAATCATGGAAGCTGAACAACGTAAACCGGGACTCTTTTGCTTAGCACCACTTAAAGCATATTTATCGGAGCGAGGTGTACGTAAAGAGGATTGTTCCCAGACACGGCGAAATGGTGAAGTATTACCGGGAAATAGGCGAGTCTATGGAAAAGGAGTAGAAAGTTATTGTTTATAAGTTTAATGATCTTTAATTCTTTTTTTTTTATATGAATTATTATTCATTTGCTAGACAAAGTGACTAATTTGTAAAATCTAGTACAAATGCATTTGTGTTATGTGCACAGAGGAAATTAATATTGCTGCAAAATCACCAATGCTAATATTAATTATAATACAGGGTGCTGTGAAAAGGTTTTGACAATTTATTTTTATTTATTTGCTAGAATTTCTGAATTAACAATTTGCTTTTTTATTTTATTTCCAAAGATTTTTTATTTGAGGTCACGCTTGAATTGAATTTACTTTGACTATTTTAAATAAACATTCAAATAATTTGAATTTCAATTCACTACTTTTTGAATAATGCTAATAACACTTTTGTGCTTTGTACTGAGTTAAAACATCTTTCAAATAGATAGATAGATAGATAGATAGATAGATAGATAGATAGATAGATAGATAGATAGATAGATAGATAGATAGATAGATAGATAGATAGATAGATAGATAGATAGATAGATAGATAGATAGATAGATAGATAGATAGATAGATAGATAGAGATAGATAGATAGATAGATAGATAGATAGATAGATAGATAGATAGATAGATAGATAGATAGATAGATAGATAGATAGATAGATAGATAGATAGATAGATAGATAGATAGATAGATAGATAGATAGATAGATAGATAGATAGATAGATAGATAGATAGATAGATAGATAGATAGATAGATAGATAGATAGATAGATAGATAGATAGATAGATAGATAGAGATAGATAGATAGATAGATAGATAGATAGATAGATAGATAGATAGATAGATAGATAGAGATAGATAGATAGATAGATAGATAGATAGATAGATGGATAGATAGATAGATAGATAGATAGATAGATAGATAGATAGATAGATAGATAGATAGATAGATAGATAGATAGATAGATAGATAGATAGATAGATAGATAGATAGATAGATAGATAGATAGATAGATACAATATTATTTTTTCGAAACTCCTGACAAAAATTCTCTTCTCATTGTCAAATCTCATTGAAATGTCATCCTTAAGTGTAATTTACAAATGACTTGTCATTAATTACTTTATAAATAAATTCATTTATAAATTTCTGGTGACAAACCCAGTATATAACGTGTGTTTCGTTTAATTGTATGTACATTCATATGTATTTGTTAAACATTCTCGTATCTTATAAAGTGTCAATTTAAAATCAATTCAATTTCAGACATTTACAAATTTGCATAAATAATTGTTAACAATCTGAACAGTTTTTCATTCTTATTTTTTGGCATATGAACTTAAAATAAACGTATAAGTACGTATTTTTTGCTGTTGCTGCTGCTGTTGTTGTTGCAGGAAGTGAACAATTTAAATATTATAATAATAAAGCAGTAGATTTAAATCAAAATTAATTAAAAATCAAGCTACAAACGAAAGATGCATTTTGTTGCACGTTGAGGTTTATGTGAATGATGTGTGTGTGTGTGAGCTACTTAAACGGTTTTTTGTGCAAAAAAAAAAAAAAAAAAAAAAAATCAAAATAAGTGAAACCTAGATGTAGATCAGGGACTATGGCTGGTAGACGACAGACAGACATAACGACAGATAAATAAATAGACATACGGGTAGAGAGAAATAATAAATCAAATGACTCAATTAGGCCTCAATAACGAGTCATGCAATTAACTGACAAATTGTTTAATCTAACAAGTAACAAGTAGAAATATTATATTTATTCGGTTTAACTGAATGTAATTATACCCTTTGTTATCTCAAATTTGGTCTAATAATTTTCTATGGATATTAATTTGTCCCAATTTGTTTTCTATAGAAAAAATTGTCCCAATTCATATTTAATAGAACAAATTTGCCAAAAGTATAAATTAATTTGTCATAAACTATTTTCTATAAACATTTTTTACTAAAATGTTGTATATAGAAAAAGTTTTCTATAGAAAAAAATTGTTCTAAATTACTTTACATGGATAAAAATGTGTCCTAAAATATTTTTTAACTAAAAAATTTAGTCTCAAATTTTTTTCTTTAGAAAAATTGTTTTCCCAAATTTGCACCAATTTTTTTTTTGTATGGAAAAAAGTTTGTCTCCAATTGTTTTTTGTACAGAAAACAAATTATTTACTATAAAAAAATGTGTTCCAAATTTGTCCAGTTTCCTATAGAAGTAAAATTGTGGACAAAAATGTGTCCAAAATTGTTTTTTATAGAAAATATTTAGTCTCCAAAAATTTTTAGTTCTTCAATTTTATGTGTAAATCTCCTTTTATATTTTATTTTACAAAATAAACTTCCACTGGACGTAAACTTTCCCCGGCCACTGTGCAAAAATGTTTTTTCATTTACAATGTTTTTCTAAGTAAAAATACCACATTTTTCCCATCACCCCTCTCAACAAATTTAATATGAAACCCATCAAACATAAAAAATAATAATAAAAAAACTTTCTTCATTTTAATAGACGTTTTTTTTTCTCGTTTCAATTTAGAAATTAATTTCAAATTGTGTACAGGTTTTTAACAGTGTCCAATGTTTCAACAATTTTTTTTCAATTACTTTTTATAATCTAATCATTTGGCCAACAATCTAAAAACAAATATATTTATTTTTAAGTTTTTTTTCTTAACAAAAATAGTCATACACTTTTTTAGATAAATAAAAAACAATTTCGCGAAAATCCTCTTCGAATTAATTAATACTTCGTTATATTGCTAAAATAGTTCCAAAGTTGTGGAGCTGTAGTTGGGGGGTTTAAGAGGGAGTTTAGCTCAATTTATGGTATTTTAATTGCAAAAGAGAAAACGTGACTATTATTTATGGTATTGGGAGACAGTAAAGAATTCAAATTAGTTTTTTTTTCTTCTAGCTTTCTTGCTGAACACTTAATTAATACATATTTAACAATATACATAACTAAGCTCTTACTTTTTTTGTATGCAAAAATTAATTATAAAAGTTTAATTTATTCAAAACCATTTACGTTTCTTTGTTTAAACAAATAACCCGCACATTTGTTGCTTTTTTTCTCGTCAATTTTTGCCAGTTTTATTAATTTAAGTTAAATTTTCTTAAAAAGTAAAATTTCTTTCAATTAAAGCCAAAAGTAACATTATTTTTTTATTGTGAAATTTTGTTTTTTTTTTTCTTTATTATTATTTTTTATATTTTAAATCAGTTGCGCACTATTTCGACATTATTTTTGTGTTGTGTGTAAAATTTCAACTTCAACGCTCAAAATACAACTGAAATTTTGCAAATGAAAGAAAAAGAAAATAGATTCAACAAAATGTTGAAAACATCAAGTCAAACATATAAAAAAAGAAATAATATTCATCATATACAGTGACGACGACGAGTATAATTTTTACTCATAGTGTATTTCATATTTCCCCTATAGTTAAAAGCGTTGCGGGTTGGTTAGAGTACCAGCAAATCTATAGTAAAGTAGTAAATTGAAAGTACCCATTATTAATTGAAATTCCCAGAGAAAGAGAATTGTATGAGAAGAGAAGATACTATAGTTGAGAGGGATTTGGAAATTCTTTTTTTTTATAACTAAAGTACACTTTTCAGTACCATAGGGATGAAATTGGTACTTTTTTGAAAAAGTTCCAGTATGTAATAATATAAAGTCTAAAATATATTGATGATTTAACTGCCGATAGTGTAGGGATATGTCTGAATTTGAATTTGTATCTAAGAGATCTTCTGGGGTTCAGTCGTAATTCAGACCAAATTTAAAATTATCTAGAAGGAATGAAATGGTTTTAATGTTAGAAGTGTTCAAAGTTAGGTTCAAAAAGTGTCTGTATTCTGAATTATAGAAAAATTTTTCGAATTTTTGTTAAAGTTTCTAAAGGAAAGCGATGCAATTTTCCGGTTGTCTTAAGTTCTTGATGAAATCCTAATCCACCAAAATTTGCCATAAACAGTTAACACTGATCAACTATGTATTGTGATCGTTTTGTAATGGACATCCTTGACTATTGAGGCAAAATTTCTCGAATGCCAATGATATTTTCTTCAATTCGACTGCTACGTCGTCACTTAAGCACTAGCACAATTTGTAATCTTTAGTTGATTAGAATTTTTAATCCAAACGTTCAATAGTCCGTCCTTTTGGGTATTAAGAAGCGTTATGCACCAAAAAAATGCAAGAAATTCCACTCGGAGGAAGTTACGATTCAAGTTAATGAAAATAATTAGATTCAGATTCGATAGATGGGTAAATATGATAGGTGATCACTATAGTTTTCAATCGAATAAAGATGTGGCTAATTCCCTATATAAAATATATTAGATTACAATGGTTGTAGTGGTTAGTTCATCGTAGAACCTATTGCCGATTCATTCCATTCTTGATACCAAGTGTTCTAGGGCAGTGTGCAGATTATCAGCTCAATTGTCACTACTTCCTTAATATCCTCGCAAAACCCGTAAAAATCTGGTAGCTAATAGAACAATGCCCTGTTGAAATCCCAGTCAGAATCCTTAGACTGCATCTATATGGTCTAATAAGTATCTTCGTTGCTTTCACAACAAGTCTTGTCCATAATGCCTTTGATAATTTGAAATCAATTTCATTATTCCAGGATTGATTGATAAAGTATCGGAACCTTTCAGAGATCTGCCTATAATAGTGACAAATGTGCGGTATATCCTCTAGCGCCTTTCATTTAGCTAAAGATTTGGACCTAACCTCTGTAGTTCGTCGCTTACCAGATCTCCGCTTCATCTGGCAGTCTGAAGGACCTTTTTAAACACATCTCTATAAACAATGAAGATCGCCGGCGTTGATTACTTATGATCGTTGATATTAAGTAAGCAGCAGGGACTGAAATTCTCTAATCAATTGTAAATTGAAAAAAGTACTTTAACAAAAATAGTACCAATCAATGTAATAATTTTTCATCCCTACCAAAGAAAATATTACAAGAAAGAGAAAAGAGCGGGAGAAAGAGAGTAATTTACTCAGAATTAAGTTACATAGAAATAAACAAACGAAATGTATCTACAAATGTATATATGTTTGTATATATGTATGTATCTATGTAAATAATAAATATTAATCAAAATTTTGTTGATGTGATGCATTCTTTTTTGTTTTTTTTTTTCGTCTTTTTAATATTCACCTTTCATAATTTTGAGTAAGACTATGTCAATCTATTACCAGTAAGAGAGAACGTGAGAATATTTTTTTCTGTTTATTATGGATTTTTTACATTCTAAAAGATACGTACGTATTTGGGCGAGTCCCATACACGTTGAGATCAGTGTTTTTTGTTATTATTGACTTAATAACTTCATTCATGGCTGGGAATGTTTGCTCGCTTGTAAAAATTTAAGAAAGAGAGGAGTCAGCAGTGAGAGTTTAATAATAATCAATTGATGTCACCGTGGTGGAACTACTGAGCACATGTAGTAGTTGTATGATTCAGTAAAATGATAACGAGAAAACGAAAATTCCATTAGTACGGTTTGCTACTGTTTATGGTATAAAAAAACATTTATTTTAACACTTTCTCGGCGGTGTATGGTCAATAATAATATTAATAAAAGTGGTCTTTTGTGGAACCATATTTGGGTTTAAGGAATTACTTTGTCATTTGTAATTAATGTGTTGTTTGAAGAGTATGGGAATTAATAGGGGGTATTCATAGAGATCGGAATAAAATGAATATTTGCAAAGTTTTTTGTTTTGCGGGTTTCGATCGGAAATTTCTTAAATTATATATAAATCGGAATTTATGGCGTGATTTGAGAGAATTGAGTCCAAAGTTAAAATTTACTTTTAAAGTGATATATTTAAAAAGTTCTTATTTTTTGGATAAGTTCGTGGTTTATATAATTTATCAAGAAAATATGTATATTTTTCCAAGGAGAAAAATGTTCCCTATTAAAGGACTTCTCTGTGGGATTTGTTCAAGTTCTTGAACTCAATATAATCGACATTGGTGTAAAAGTGCTGCAGTTAAGCTAATCTCACATAATTATTGATGTGGAAGAGATCTGTCATATCAAAAATCGGTTATTTAGCGAAGAAAATGTTTGGTAAGCGTAAACTGAGAAATTCAGACCTTGATCGTGATAATTTTTCAGCTGGTCTTTGTCAGAACGGTAATCACTATAAAGCAATGATCAACAATTTTGACTCAATAGGACATCATATCCATATGGGAAAGTCCCCAAGCGGGCACTAATGGAGTTCAAGAGTTGCAACATGTCATACATCGATGGCTATGATCAATTGACAAAGAAACTCTTTAGTGATCGTATATTGAAGGATCGAAAGACTTAGTCCATCTGGATCAATATTTTTTTAAAACTTTTGAACTATTTGACTAAAATTTTGTTATTGGAAATGGTGTAGCTTTTTAAATTAAATTAACGCTATTAATCACTGTTTTAAATAAAATATTAAACTACTAACACGTGGTGCATTTGAAAAATTATAAACTAAACACTTAACCCTCTTTAAAACTAGTCCTTAAAACAAGAACCATTAAGATATCCTACTTAAAATTACAAATAATTAAATCAAATACTTACACAAATACTTGAAGTACTTCCTATTCTTGATCTCTGATTATTTGTTGTATCCTCTAATACTTTTTTCTTGGGCTTTGAATCTGTTGTCGTCACAGCGCGGCAGGGCTTTGACGTGCGCATTTGTGTTGGGGGTAAATCAGTATTTTGTAAATTTTCATTATCACTAAGTGAACGACGTAAGTTTGTTATCTTGGCGCGTTTGACATGAAATGAACCACGTAAAAATCTAGCCAATTCGTAGGCAGCATTACGTTGCTGTTGTTTAGCAGATGCTGCCGCTACCGGTGGTGGTGTCACATTAAACGAGGGCAATAAAGGCGGATGTAAATCGAAATTAGACGATGATTCAGCCGAACAATTAGCAATATCTTCATCATTTGTCAAAAGTTGACTATCGTCATGATTGGAGAAATCCTCCTCGTCATCACAGCAGACTAAAGGTTTACAGCCCATATCTAAGTGCTCTAATACAGGGGAACTAGATCTACTCGAAGAGGGCGATAGTGAGGGAGTTGGGGGTAGAAAATATTGCTGCAAATTATCTCGGGGACATACTGACGTCTGACCCACACTCCTGCTACTTTCCGTATTACCAATATTGACTAAATGATCGTGTTGCAAGAAGAATCGTTTAAATTTCTTTGGTGTTGATTTAGCACTGCTATTGCAAGCTTGCAATTCTTCAAATTCTCTAACAAAACGACGCAAATTTTCGCGTTCACATTCGTTGAGACGACTGCGATTCTTTTGACGTTGCGGTGTTGATTGTATGTATTTAACCTCAAAACTAGATTCAAATGTACCCGAATCATTAATATGGGCAATTGATTGCACAAATGAATGTGGATGTAGCATTTTGTTGTTAATTTTATGAATGATTTAATATTTTGCGGTTAAATAATGTTTAGATGAAATGATTGTTCGGTATGAATAATGTAATGCGTTATGCGTTTTGGAGGTCTTTGGTTATCAATGTATGTATGTTTGAGGAGGATGATGATGATTTCAATATTTTTTGATTTTTAACTGTAAAAATGAAATTGTTAAAATTTTAATACATTTATTTAAATGTAATAAAGTTTTGATCATAACTATGAATAGATGAATGTATGTATGTTTGAATGAATTTATTATGAAAGTGAGTAATTAACGTTTAGAATTTTGTAATGATTTTTTAATAATAATAAAAAAATATGTGTACATGATTTGTTTTTATAATGAGAATTATGTAAAAGGTCATTGAAACTTTTTTTACACTTAAAAAAATAGGTTAAATATTATTTAAATATTGAAAATGAATAGTTTTGAAATTGTTAATTATTTCTTCATGAATGAAATAATGTCTTACTTTGTTATTTGTTAGAATTCATGAAACATTTACTTAAAGAAAGAATTTCTTAAAAATCATTGCATTAAATAAAGAAATTATCAATAATGAGAGAACTTTTAGAAAATATTTATTTAAAAAAAGAATTTATTGAAATTTTTTTTAATTAAGAGCTAATTCATCAAAAATCGCTAAAAGAAATCCAAATATTGCCAAAAAAATCACTCTTTCACTAAAATTAAAATTTTCACCAAAATCCCAAATTTTCACTAAAAGTTTTATATTTTTACTAAAAATGACATTTTTCCTTAAAAATTCAAACTAAAAAAATCAAAATTTTCACTAAAAATCAAAATATTCATTAAAAATACAAAATTTCACTAAAAATCTAATTTTTCGCTAAAAATCAGATTTTTAAAACAAATCGGATTTTTTAAAAAATTTTTGATATGATTTTTTTAATCGATTTTTCATTAAAAATCTAAATTTTTTCTAAAATCCAAATCTTTTTTTTTTTTAAAAAAAACTAAATTTTTCTAAAAATCCAAATTTTAACTGAAATAAAATTTCAAATTATTTACAATTCTCCTCTAACATTTTTCTAAGTGTATAATGAAATCAATATGTGTTTTTTAATCATTTGTTGTTGTTAAATATTTCAATATGTTTGAATTTTAAATAAAAAAAAAATAATTTCAGCATAAAACTGAATGAATAAATAAATGAATGGAATGTTTATATTCAACAACGTTTAACTTTTTCAAATGTGATTCATAATGAAATGACTGTTGGTTGGTATGTCTCACCTGGAACATGATTTGTTTTTTGTTTTGTTATTTACATTTGACGATTTGCAATTAATTAATATACAATATTGTTTAATATGAAATTAAATTTCAGCTTAACAATAGATAAATCCCAAGAATAATTTCCAGTTCATAGGAAAATGTTTTTTCCACTTTGAATGTAAGAATGAGTATGTACAATTAGGAAGTAATGATGATGTTGTTAATGATATTATAGCCGGTAGAGGTATTTAATCAAAATAAATAATTTTTATCAACAATTGTTGGATGATAAACACAATTTTGTTTTATTTGCTGCTTTTTTTTTACAAAAATTGATTAAACAGCTAAAATTTATTAAACACTATTACACTTATTTATCGGTTTGTTATTTAAGAATATACGTTTTTTTCTTTTTTTCTACTTAAACATTTGTGTTAAATAAATATTATCAACAATTAAATTGTTTCTTTTTTTATTTAATTTATTTTTTCATAAATTTTATGTAATTTTATATCACAGTTTAACTGCTCGAAATGGATTTTATTTATTTATTTAGTGTTGTAGCGTTGAGTTTTCATAAATGGTTTGTTCGTTTTTAAGTTAGTTTTAAGACTGACTCAACTACTTGAAATTTAATTTAAAATTTAGTATTTTTGAAATAAACAGAAACAGAAAACACACATACTAACAACAGCAGCTATAACTGCAAAATGACTTTTAGTGATCAAGAAGTCAGTCATTCAATATGTAATCGTATCGTATTGAATAAACAACCACTTCGTTCGTTCGCTTGTTTGGCTGGATCGCTGGCTGTTTGTTGGCTGACAAACTGACTGGGTTATGGGCTAACGTTTGATCGTGGTGGTTGTTAGTAGTGTCTTGACTCATCCGTTACAATATGACGATTATTAGAGTATAAAGTTCTTTTTATATTTAGAGTTGCCATATAAGGGGATTTTGATGTCCTTTTTTAGGAAATTTGTTACGATTTGAGTCGGATTTTTTCCGTTCTTCTCAGAAAATCCGGATTTTTATTAAAATTTCACTAGAAATCGATTTTTCATTAAAAATTATAATTTTTCACTAAAAATCCATTTTTTTTAATAAAACTCCGTTTTTTTTTTATTAAAAATTATATTTTTCATTAACAATTTGTTTTTTTCATTAAAATTCGTTTATTTTGATTTTGTCATTCCGAAATATTGGGGTCCTTATTAAATTCTAAGACGATCTAGCCATGTCCGTCTGACCGTCTATTGAAAGCATGATAGGGTCCGAACGGAATGAGTTAGAGGGTTGAAATTTTCCACAAATATTCTCTATAATATTTGGTATTGAAAATGGGCAATATCGGTCCACATTTTCGGATAGCCCCCATACAAGTGGACCCCCGAAAAACAGCTTTAACTGCCATATCTGTTTTAAAAGTACGAGTATAGCGATGAAATTCGACATGAATAAGTTTCATATGAGCAAAAATCTTCCTACCAAATTTTTGAGGATCGGTCCATAATTGACCCTACTCTCCATATAAGGACCCCTTCAGAAAATGACTAACCCTCATTTCTGGCTTAAAAATACGAGTATAGCAATGAAATTTGACATAAGTAAGTCTCTTACGAGCCATAACCTCTCTACCAAATTTAATGTGGATCGGCCCATAATTTACCCTACCCCCCATATAAGGACCCCTTCAGAAAATGACTTAAACGCTAATTACGGTCTTAAAAATACGCGTATAGCGATGAAATTCGACACATATAAGTTCAATGCGAGCGAAAATCTCTATATCAAATTTTATGTGGATCGGTCCATTATTGACCCTACCCCCCATATAAGGCCCCCTTAAAAAATTTACTTTAACGCTCATTACTGGCTTACAAATACGAATATAGCGATGAAATTCGACACATATACATAAGTCTCATGCGAGTCAAAATCTCTCTATCAAATTTTATATGGATCGGTCAATAATTGACCCTGCCATCCCTTTAAGATACCCTTCATAAAATGACTTTATCACTCATTACTGGCTTAAAAATACGAGTATAGCGATGAAATTCGCTAAAAAAATTGATTTTTCACTAAAAATACGTTTTTTACTAAAAATCCGAATTTTTATAAAAAATCCAAATTTTCCTAAAAAATCGATTTTTTACAAAAAATCCAAATTTTCCTAAAAAATCGAATTTTCATTAAAAAAATCTAATATTCAGTATAAATCCGAATTTTAACTAAAAATCTGATTTTTTTTCGCAAAATTTAGATTTTTCACTAAAAATTTATGTACTCTTTCTTAATAAATTTTATCTTGTAAATGTTCAACTTTGACCTGCAATAGGACAATAAATATTTTCATGATAGGTAATCTACTATCGTGTTTCTTGAGAGTGATTATAAATTCCTTCTTGACTGCATTGGAGACATCATTCCCTTCGGGGCATGTTACCTGGATAACTTCCCCCATTTTGACGTGATTGCAATTCGGGGAAAAAAGAGTTGCTACCAATACCTCTAGTCTGCCGGGACTATAAACTGGTAGTATCAAATGTATCCTCGGCATTTTCATTTCTCTAATCCTCTTTGATATGGAACTTAATTCTTATCAGAACTATTTTCATTCTTATGTACCCAAAATTTTAGTCATTTCCCTACTTCCCTACTACGGGCACATGATTTCCTCATTTCATCTGGCATCACTTAACAAAAGACACTTGCCATTCAGATATAAAAATGCGGTTTCAATTCAAACAAATACATAGAATAATTGGAGTCAGTGTAAGTAAACGACGACTTATGTTTCGGTATGTCAGGTGTTTTTTCTTCATTTACAATTTTTATAACACGAGTTATTTGAGCGCGAAATTTCTTGAGGGTTGGTACGAGTTTAAATGCTGCTGTTGCAGTACAGGTGGATGAAATCGTTACTATGTACATATCTGTGTATGTGGCCTCGCTTTTAAGTGTTTGTATTAAAATATAATTTTTATAACGTGTTGCTGTTCTCCAGCAGGTCCTGCATATTGGCTGGGAAATTGTGTTTTCACACACATAAACAAATACACAGGGTTTATTCTTTTATTTGTATAAGTTACAATTATTAATTATACTGCCCATGGAATGAGCCAAGCGGAACAGGTGTTTTAATGTTGTTAGGAGTCTTTAAAAGTCAGTTAAATATTTAGATTTCGAAAAGGAAAAAAGTTAATCAAATATTGTTAAGATTCCGAATCGAAAGTGATCAAACCTATTTTTATATGTTAAAAAATATTCAAAATCAATCGTGTATAAGTATAACGGTTACGATTTTATTAGGGTTTTTATTTGTTCGGAATCTGACAACTTCTTTTGTAGAAAAATTATTCAGAATCTGACAACTTTTTCTATAGAAAAATTACTCAGAATCTGACAACTTTTTCTATAGAAAAATTATTCAGAATCTGACAACTTTTTCTATAAAAAAAATTGGTCAGAATCTGACAGATAACATTTTCTATAAAAAAATTGTTCTGACACATTTTTCTGTAGAAAAATTGTTCTGAATCTGATACATTTTTCTATAGAAATCTGACACATTTTTCTATAGAAAAATTGTTTAGAATCTGACACATTTTTCTATAGAAAAATTGTTTAGAATCTGACACATTTTGCTATAGAAAAATTGTTTAGAATCTGACACATTTTTGTATAGAAAAATTGTTTAGAATCTGACACATTTTTCTATAGAAAAATTGTTTAGAATCTGACACATTTTTCTATAGAAAAATTGTTTAGAATCTGACACATTTTTCTATAGAAAAATTGTTTAGAATCTGACACATTTTTCTATAGAAACATTGTTTAGAATCTGACACATTTTTCTATAGAAAAATTGTTTAGAATCTGACACATTTTTCTATAGAAAAATTGTTCAGAATCTGACACATTTTTCTATAGAAAAATTGTTCAGAATCTGACACATTTTTCTATAGCAAAATTGTTCAGAATCTGACACATTTTTCTATAGAAAAATTGTTCAGAATCTGACACATTTTTCTATAGAAAAATTTTTCAGAATCTGACACATTTTCTATAGAAAAATTGTTCAGAATCTGACACATTTTTCTATAGAAAAATTGTTCAGAATCTGACACATTTTCTTCTGACATAAATGTGTAAACACAATCTGATAACATTTTCTATAGAAAAATGGTTCTGACACATTTTTCAATAGAAAAATTAGTCAAAATCTGAAATAGAATAATTGTTTAGAATCTGACAACTTTTTCTATAGAAAAATTGTTCAGAATCTAAAATATTTTTCTATAGAAAAAATGTTCAGAATCTGACACATTTTTCTATAGAAAAATTGCTTTAAATCTGAGAACTGTTCTATTGAAAAATTGTTCAGAATCCGACATCTTTTTCTATTGAAAATTTGTTCTGAATCTTACAACTTTTTCTATAGAAAAAGTGTGCACAATCTAAAAATTTTCTGCAGTAATATTGTTCAAAATCTGGCAACTTTTTCTACAGAAATATTGTTCGCAATCTGGCATCTTTTTCTATAGCAAAATTGTTCTGAATCTGACAACTTTTTCTTTAGAAAAATAGTTTAAAATCAATTATTTATTTCACTAGTGAATTATGGACGTTCAAACCATTATCATCACAAAAAATTGCAATATCATTTAGGCTTATATTATACAACTTAGTTGTCCTGATTTGTGTACAGATGCTAGTATAGCAGTGTTGCCCATACAAACACTGTTACACATTCATTTGTATTGGTAAAGCAGCAGAGAACAAAATGTAACCCAAAATAAAACTGTACTAATAAAATGACTGCATACTAAAAAGTATATTCTAACTGTCAAATTGATATTATGGATTTTGACAGACAGCGTACATTAAAGTTAATATATATAAAAAACTATCAGCTGTGCTCTCTCATTCACCTACATAAATTCGGCTTTCTCGAATTTTGTTGTTGTATATCTGTGTGGATTTTAAAAAAGTTGCGTACAGATCTTACTTCGACAAATGCTGATCAGCAACTGAGTTGATTTTGTTTTGCAAGTTGAGAGATAACCAACTAGCACATGCTCAAATAAGAAAATACACAAGTAAGCTTATAGTGTAGGTGAGTCAACGCAACGTCAGCAGAATATTCTTGCCCTATCTCGCGTGATAGGGAATAGTGATTTTGGGCACCATTGTAGTATAGATAACATCTTTATGTGCTCCAAAGGCATATTCGGTGATCCGGTTGAATGGGGTCTTGTTGAAATAATGACCGACTTCAACCATTTTCTACAGAATTGGTATGCTTTAAGGACCAATATTTTGTTGCGTTACAAACATCAGCATAAACCCATAATAAATTGGTGTAGGGTATGTTTTACTACTTAATGGCAATCCTACAGAGCTGTAAATGAATCATTCATTTTTGATTTTAATTCTTTGTGAATTAGATAAATTTTGAATTCTTTTTATAAGAATAAAGAATTGAATGAAATTTCAATTGCTTTTCAATCAATTCAATTCAAATGAGTTGGAAATGAATTGCCAATTCTTTTTTCTAATTAATTTGAATTAATTCAAAGTCAATTAAATTCAAATGAATTGAATTGACTCAAATTTCATTCAATTAATTTTTTTGTGGAAAAGAATTAATTCAAAATTAGCTAATTCAGAGTATGAATAATTCGCGAATTAATTCTAAAATGAATGATTCATTTACAGCTCTGCAATCCTATTAAATTCTAAAAGCTATTTATGACAGTTTTTACACAGAACTGGTTGTTGTCTTTGATAAGCTAAGCATTGAAGCATAACAAACAATTCCATATATAAAGCAAATATAAACAGCATTTGTTGTGAAATTTTTAAACATCTGTCGACTTTCAACTGTGAATCTAACCGAAAATAACAAACATTTAAAATCGATTCCTACTAAAAAGTGAATTAAGTTTTTGAAGTGCTGGAGTGGGAAAACTTCCATGTTATATTTTTTAAAACTGCGTATTAAAACTTGTACAAATAAATACTTTGCAAAAAGGTAAGAAAAATTGAATTCTCTTATTAGACAGTAATTAAACTATTAGTTGTTTTAAAATAAGACAACCTTTTCAATAGAAAACTTGATTAGAATCTGACAAACTCTTTCTACAGAAAAATTGATTAGAATCTGACTCTTTTTCTATAGAAAAATTGTTCGGAATCTAAAAACTTTTTCTAGAGAAAATAGTTTAGAATCTGACAACTTTTTCTATAGAAAAATTGTTTAGATCTGACAACTTTTTCTATAGAAAAATTGTTTAGAATCTGACAACTTTTTCTATAGAAAAATTGTTTAGAATCTGACAACTTTTTCTATAGAAAAATAGTTAGAATCTGACAACTTTTTTATAGAAAAATTGTTAGAATCTGACAACTTTTTCTATAGAAAAATGTTCAGAATCTGAACTTTTTCTATAGAAAAATTGTTAGAATCTGACACATTTTTCTATAGAAAAATTGTTCAGAATCTGACACATTTTCTATAGAAAAATGTGTCAGAATCTGACACATTTTTCTATAGAAAAATGTGTCAGAATCTGACACATTTTTCTATAGAAAAATTGTCAATCTGACAATTTTTCTATAGAAAAATTGTCAGAATCTGAACATTTTTCTATAGAAAAATTGTCAGAATCTGACAAATTTCTATAAAAAATTGTTCAGAATCTAAATTTTTCTATAGAAAAATTGTTCAGATCTGACAATTTTTCTATAGAAAAATTGTTCAGATCTGACAATTTTTCTATAGAAAAATTGTTCAGATCTGACAATTTTTCTATAGAAAAATTGTCAGATCTAAACTATTTTTATCTAGAAAAATTTTAGATCGACAATTTTTCTATAGAAAAAGAGTCAGATTCTAATCAATTTTCTGTAGAAAGAGTTGTCAGATTCTAATCAAGTTTTCTATTGAAAAGGTTGTCTTATTTTAAACAACTAATAGTTTAATTACTGTCTAATAAGAGAATTTCAATTTTTTCTTACCTTTTTGCAAAGTATTTATTTGTACAAGTTTTAATACGCAGTTTAAAAATATAACATGGAAGTTTTCCCACTCCAGCACTTCAAAAACTTAATTCACTTTTTTAGTAGGAATCGATTTTAAATGTTGTTATTTTCGGTTAGATTCACAGTTGAAAGTCGACAGATGTTTAAAAAATTTCACAACAAATGCTGTTTATATTTGCTTTATATATGGAATTGTTTGTTATGCTTCAATGCTTAGCTTATCAAAGACAACAACCAGTTCTGTGTAAAAACTGTCATAAATAGCTTTTAGAATTTAATAGGATTGCAGAGCTGTAAATGAATCATTCATTTTAGAATTAATTCGCGAATTATTCATACTCTGAATTAGCTAATTTTGAATTAATTCTTTCCAAAAAAATTAATTGAATGAAATTTGAGTCAATTCAATTCATTTGAATTTAATTGACTTTGAATTAATTCAAATTAATTAGAAAAAAGAATTGGCAATTCATTTCCAACTCATTTGAATTGAATTGATTGAAAAGCAATTGAAATTTCATTCAATTCTTTATTCTTATAAAAGAATTCAAAATTTATCTAATTCACAAAGAATTAAAATCAAAAATGAATGATTCATTTACAGCTCTGTAGGATTGCCATTAAGTAGTAAAACATACCCTACACCAATTTATTATGGGTTTATGCTGATGTTTGTAACGCAACAAAATATTGGTCCTTAAAGCATACCAATTCTGTAGAAAATGGTTGAAGTCGGTCATTATTTCAACAAGACCCCATTCAACCGGATCACCGAATATGCCTTTGGAGCACATAAAGATGTTATCTATACAATGGTGCCCAAAATCACTATTCCCTATCACGCGAGATAGGGCAAGAATATTCTGCTGACGTTGCGTTGACTCACCTACACTTAAGCTTACTTGTGTATTTTCTTATTTGGAGCATGTTCTAGTTGTTATCTCTCAACTTGCAAAACAAAATCAACTCAGTTGCTGATCAGCATTTGTCGAAGTAAGATCTGTACGCACTTTTTTAAAATCCACACAGAATACAACAACAAAATTCGAGAAAGCCGAATTTATGTAGGTGAATGAGAGAGCACAGCTGATAGTTTTTTTATATATATTAACTTTAATGTACGCTGTCTGTCAAAATCCATAATATCAATTTGACAGTTAGAATATACTTTTTAGTATGCAGTCATTGTATTAGTACAGTTTTATTTGGGTTACATTTTGTTCTCTGCTGCTTTACCAATACAAATGAATGTGTAACAGTGTTTGTATGGGCAACACTGCTATACTAGCATCTGTACAAATCAGGACAACTAAGTTGTATATATAAGCCTAAATGATATTGCAATTTTTTGTGATGATAATGGTTTGAACGTCCATAATTCACTAGTGAAATAAATAATTGATTTTAAACTATTTTTCTAAAGAAAAAGTTGTCAGATTCAGAACAATTTTGCTATAGAAAAAGATGCCAGATTGCGAACAATATTTCTGTAGAAAAAGTTGCCAGATTTTGAACAATATTACTGCAGAAAATTTTTAGATTGTGCACACTTTTTCTATAGAAAAATTGTTAGAATTCACAAATTTTCATAGAAAAATTGTCGGATTCTGAACAATTTTCAATAGAAAGTTCTCAGATTTAAACAATTTTTCTATAGAAAAATGTGTCAGATTCTGAACATTTTTTCTATAGAAAAATTTTAGATTCTGAACAATTTTTCTATAGAAAAAGTTGTCAGATTCTAACAATTTTCTATTCAGAAAAATTTTCTATTGAAATCAGAACCATTTTTCTATAGAAAATGTTATCAGATTGTGTTTACACATTTATGTCAGAAGAAAATGTGTCAGATTCTGAACAATTTTTCTATAGAAAAATGTGTCAGATTCTGAACAATTTTTCTATAGAAAATGTGTCAGATTCTGAAAAATTTTTCTATAGAAAAATGTGTCAGATTCTGAACAATTTTTCTATAGAAAAATGTGTCAGATTCTGAACAATTTTGCTATAGAAAAATGTGTCAGATTCTGAACAATTTTTCTATAGAAAAATGTGTCAGATTCTGAACAATTTTTCTATAGAAAAATGTGTCAGATTCTAAACAATTTTTCTATAGAAAAATGTGTCAGATTCTAAACAATGTTTCTATAGAAAAATGTGTCAGATTCTAAACAATTTTTCTATAGAAAAATGTGTCAGATTCTAAACAATTTTTCTATAGAAAAATGTGTCAGATTCTAAACAATTTTTCTATAGAAAAATGTGTCAGATTCTAAACAATTTTTCTATACAAAAATGTGTCAGATTCTAAACAATTTTTCTATAGCAAAATGTGTCAGATTCTAAACAATTTTTCTATAGAAAAATGTGTCAGATTCTAACAATTTTCTATAGAAAAATGTGTCAAGATTCTATAGAAAATGTATCAGATTCAGAACAATTTTTCTACAGAAAATGTGTCAGAACAATTTTTTTATAGAAAATGTTATCTGTCAGATTCTGACCAATTTTTTTATAGAAAAAGTTGTCAGATTCTGAATAATTTTTCTATAGAAAAAGTTGTCAGATTCTGAGTAATTTTTCTATAGAAAAAGTTGTCAGATTCTGAATAATTTTTCTACAAAAGAAGTTGTCAGATTCCGACAAATAAAAACCCTAATAAAATCGTACCGTTATACTTATACACGATTGATTTTGAATATTTTTTAACATATAAAAAATAGGTTTGATCACTTTCGATTCGGAATCTTAACAATATTTGATTAACTTTTTTCCTTTTCGAAATCTAAATATTTAACTGACTTTTAAAGACTCCTAACAACATTAAAACACCTGTTCCGCTTGGCTCATTCATGGGCAGTATAATTAATAATTGTAACTTATACAAATAAAAGAATAAACCCTGTGTATTTGTTTATGTGTGTGAAAACACAATTTCCCAGCCAATATGCAGGACCTGCTGGAGAACAGCAACACGTTATAAAAATTATATTTTAATACAAACACTTAAAAGCGAGGCCACATACACAGATATGTACATAGTAACGATTTCATCCACCTGTACTGCAACAGCAGCATTTAAACTCGTACCACACCTCAAGAAATTTCGCGCTCAAATAACTCGGTGTTATAAAAATTGTAAATGAAGAAAAAACACCTGACATACCGAAACATAAGTCGTCGTTTACTTACACTGACTCCAATTATTCTATGTATTGTTTGAAATTGAAACCGCATTTTTATATCTGAATGGCAAGTGTCTTTTGTTAAGTGATGCCAGATGAAATGAGGAAATCATGTGCCCGTAGTAGGGAAGTAGGGAAATGACTAAAATTTTGGGTACATAAGAATGAAAATAGTTCTGATAAGAATTAAGTTCCATATCAAAGAGGATTAGAGAAATGAAAATGCCGAGGATACATTTGATACTACCAGTTTATAGTCCCGGCAGACTAGAGGTATTGGTAGCAACTCTTTTTTCCCCGAATTGCAATCACGTCAAAATGGGGGAAGTTATCCAGGTAACATGCCCCGAAGGGAATGATGTCTCCAATGCAGTCAAGAAGGAATTTATAATCACTCTCAAGAAACACGATAGTAGATTACCTATCATGAAAATATTTATTGTCCTATTGCAGGTCAAAGTTGAACATTTACAAGATAAAATTTATTAAGAAAGAGTACATAAATTTTTAGTGAAAAATCTAAATTTTGCGAAAAAAAAATCAGATTTTTAGTTAAAATTCGGATTTATACTGAATATTAGATTTTTTTAATGAAAATTCGATTTTTTAGGAAAATTTGGATTTTTTGTAAAAAATCGATTTTTTAGGAAAATTTGGATTTTTTATAAAAATTCGGATTTTTAGTAAAAAACGTATTTTTAGTGAAAAATCAATTTTTTTTAGCGAATTTCATCGCTATACTCGTATTTTTAAGCCAGTAATGAGTGATAAAGTCATTTTATGAAGGGTATCTTAAAGGGATGGCAGGGTCAATTATTGACCGATCCATATAAAATTTGATAGAGAGATTTTGACTCGCATGAGACTTATGTTATATGTGTCGAATTTCATCGCTATATTCGTATTTGTAAGCCAGTAATGAGCGTTAAAGTAAATTTTTTAAGGGGGCCTTATATGGGGGGTAGGGTCAATAATGGACCGATCCACATAAATTTGATATAGAGATTTTCGCTCGCATTGAACTTATATGTGTCGAATTTCATCGCTATACGCGTATTTTTAAGACCGTAATTAGCGTTTAAGTCATTTTCTGAAGGGGTCCTTATATGGGGGGTAGGGTAAATTATGGGCCGATCCACATTAAATTTGGTAGAGAGGTTATGGCTCGTAAGAGACTTACTTATGTCAAATTTCATTGCTATACTCGTATTTTTAAGCCAGAAATGAGGGTTAGTCATTTTCTGAAGGGGTCCTTATATGGAGAGTAGGGTCAATTATGGACCGATCCTCAAAAATTTGGTAGGAAGATTTTTGGCTCATATGAAACTTATTCATGTCGAATTTCATCGCTATACTCGTACTTTTAAAACAGATATGGCAGTTAAAGCTGTTTTTCGGGGGTCCACTTGTATGGGGGCTATCCGAAAATGTGGACCGATATTGCCCATTTTCAATACCAAATATTATAGAGAATATTTGTGGAAAATTTCAACCCTCTAACTCATTCCGTTCGGACCCTATCATGCTTTCAATAGACGGTCAGACGGACATGGCTAGATCGTCTTAGAATTTAATAAGGACCCCAATATTTCGGAATGACAAAATCAAAATAAACGAATTTTAATGAAAAAAAACAAATTGTTAATGAAAAATATAATTTTTAATAAAAAAAAAACGGAGTTTTATTAAAAAAAAATGGATTTTTAGTGAAAAATTATAATTTTTAATGAAAAATCGATTTCTAGTGAAATTTTAATAAAAATCCGGATTTTCTGAGAAGAACGGAAAAAATCCGACTCAAATCGTAACAAATTTCCTAAAAAAGGACATCAAAATCCCCTTATATGGCAACTCTAAATATAAAAAGAACTTTATACTCTAATAATCGTCATATTGTAACGGATGAGTCAAGACACTACTAACAACCACCACGATCAAACGTTAGCCCATAACCCAGTCAGTTTGTCAGCCAACAAACAGCCAGCGATCCAGCCAAACAAGCGAACGAACGAAGTGGTTGTTTATTCAATACGATACGATTACATATTGAATGACTGACTTCTTGATCACTAAAAGTCATTTTGCAGTTATAGCTGCTGTTGTTAGTATGTGGTTTTCTGTTTCTGTTTATTTCAAAAATACTAAATTTTAAATTAAATTTCAAGTAGTTGAGTCAGTCTTAAAACTAACTTAAAAACGAACAAACCATTTATGAAAACTCAACGCTACAACACTAAATAAATAAATAAAATCCATTTCGAGCAGTTAAACTGTGATATAAAATTACATAAAATTTATGAAAAAATAAATTAAATAAAAAAAGAAACAATTTAATTGTTGATAATATTTATTTAACACAAATGTTTAAGTAGAAAAAAAGAAAAAAACGTATATTCTTAAATAACAAACCGATAAATAAGTGTAATAGTGTTTAATAAATTTTAGCTGTTTAATCAATTTTTGTAAAAAAAAGCAGCAAATAAAACAAAATTGTGTTTATCATCCAACAATTGTTGATAAAAATTATTTATTTTGATTAAATACCTCTACCGGCTATAATATCATTAACAACATCATCATTACTTCCTAATTGTACATACTCATTCTTACATTCAAAGTGGAAAAAAAACATTTTCCTATGAACTGGAAATTATTCTTGGGATTTATCTATTGTTAAGCTGAAATTTAATTTCATATTAAACAATATTGTATATTAATTAATTGCAAATCGTCAAATGTAAATAACAAAACAAAAAACAAATCATGTTCCAGGTGAGACATACCAACCAACAGTCATTTCATTATGAATCACATTTGAAAAAGTTAAACGTTGTTGAATATAAACATTCCATTCATTTATTTATTCATTCAGTTTTATGCTGAAATTATTTTTTTTTTATTTAAAATTCAAACATATTGAAATATTTAACAACAACAAATGATTAAAAAACACATATTGATTTCATTATACACTTAGAAAAATGTTAGAGGAGAATTGTAAATAATTTGAAATTTTATTTCAGTTAAAATTTGGATTTTTAGAAAAATTTAGTTTTTTTAAAAAAAAAAAGATTTGGATTTTAGAAAAAATTTAGATTTTTAATGAAAAATCGATTAAAAAAATCATATCAAAAATTTTTTAAAAAATCCGATTTGTTTAAAAATCTGATTTTTAGCGAAAAATTAGATTTTAGTGAAATTTTGTATTTTTAATGAATATTTTGATTTTTAGTGAAAATTTTGATTTTTTTAGTTTGAATTTTTAAGGAAAAAATGTCATTTTAGTAAAAATATAAAACTTTTAGTGAAAATTTGGGATTTTGGTGAAAATTTTAATTTTAGTGAAAGAGTGATTTTTTTGGCAATATTTGGATTTCTTTTAGCGATTTTTGATGAATTAGCTCTTAATTAAAAAAAATTCAATAAATTCTTTTTTAAATAAATATTTTCTAAAAGTTCTCTCATTATTGATAATTTCTTTATTTAATGCAATGATTTTTAAGAAATTCTTTCTTTAAGTAAATGTTTCATGAATTCTAACAAATAACAAAGTAAGACATTATTTCATTCATGAAGAAATAATTAACCATTTCAAAACTATTCATTTTCAATATTTAAATAATATTTAACCTATTTTTTTAAGTGTAAAAAAAAGTTTCAATGACCTTTTACATAATTCTCATTATAAAACAAATCATGTACACATATTTTTTTATTATTATTAAAAAATCATTACAAAATTCTAAACGTTAATTACTCACTTTCATAATAAATTCATTCAAACATACATACATTCATCTATTCATAGTTATGATCAAAACTTTATTACATTTAAATAAATGTATTAAAATTTTAACAATTTCATTTTTACAGTTAAAAATCAAAAAATATTGAAATCATCATCATCCTCCTCAAACATACATACATTGATAACCAAAGACCTCCAAAACGCATAACGCATTACATTATTCATACCGAACAATCATTTCATCTAAACATTATTTAACCGCAAAATATTAAATCATTCATAAAATTAACAACAAAATGCTACATCCACATTCATTTGTGCAATCAATTGCCCATATTAATGATTCGGGTACATTTGAATCTAGTTTTGAGGTTAAATACATACAATCAAACACCGCAACGTCAAAAGAATCGCAGTCGTCTCAACGAATGTGAACGCGAAAATTTGCGTCGTTTTGTTAGAGAATTTGAAGAATTGCAAAGCTTGCAATAGCAGTGCTAAATCAACACCAAAGAAATTTAAACGATTCTTCTTGCAACACGATCATTTAGTCAATATTGGTAATACGGAAAGTAGCAGGAGTGTGGGTCAGACGTCAGTATGTCCCCGAGATAATTTGCAGCAATATTTTCTACCCCCAACTCCCTCACTATCGCCCTCTTCGAGTAGATCTAGTTCCCCTGTATTAGAGCACTTAGATATGGGCTGTAAACCTTTAGTCTGCTGTGATGACGAGGAGGATTTCTCCAATCATGACGATAGTCAACTTTTGACAAATGATGAAGATATTGCTAATTGTTCGGCTGAATCATCGTCTAATTTCGATTTACATCCGCCTTTATTGCCCCTCGTTTAATGTGACACCACCACCGGTAGCGGCAGCATCTGCTAAACAACAGCAACGTAATGCTGCCTACGAATTGGCTAGATTTTACGTGGTTCATTTCATGTCAAACGCGCCAAGATAACAACTTACGTCGTTCACTTAGTGATAATGAAAATTTACAAAATACTGATTTACCCCCAACACAAATGCGCACGTCAAAGCCCTGCCGCGCTGTGACGACAACAGATTCAAAGCCCAAGAAAAAAGTATTAGAGGATACAACAAATAATCAGAGATCAAGAATAGGAAGTACTTCAAGTATTTGTGTAAGTATTTGATTTAATTATTTGTAATTTTAAGTAGGATATCTTAATGGTTCTTGTTTTAAGGACTAGTTTTAAAGAGGGTTAAGTGTTTAGTTTATAATTTTTCAAATGCACCACGTGTTAGTAGTTTAATATTTTATTTAAAAACAGTGATTAATAGCGTTAATTTAATTTAAAAGCTACACCATTTCCAATAACAAAATTTTAGTCAAATAGTTCAAAAGTTTTAAAAAAATATTGATCCAGATGGACTAAGTCTTTCGATCCTTCAATATACGATCACTAAAGAGTTTCTTTGTCAATTGATCATAGCCATCGATGTATGACATGTTGCAACTCTTGAACTCCATTAGTGCCCGCTTGGGGACTTTCCCATATGGATATGATGTCCTATTGAGTCAAAATTGTTGATCATTGCTTTATAGTGATTACCGTTCTGACAAAGACCAGCTGAAAAATTATCACGATCAAGGTCTGAATTTCTCAGTTTACGCTTACCAAACATTTTCTTCGCTAAATAACCGATTTTTGATATGACAGATCTCTTCCACATCAATAATTATGTGAGATTAGCTTAACTGCAGCACTTTTACACCAATGTCGATTATATTGAGTTCAAGAACTTGAACAAATCCCACAGAGAAGTCCTTTAATAGGGAACATTTTTCTCCTTGGAAAAATATACATATTTTCTTGATAAATTATATAAACCACGAACTTATCCAAAAAATAAGAACTTTTTAAATATATCACTTTAAAAGTAAATTTTAACTTTGGACTCAATTCTCTCAAATCACGCCATAAATTCCGATTTATATATAATTTAAGAAATTTCCGATCGAAACCCGCAAAACAAAAAACTTTGCAAATATTCATTTTATTCCGATCTCTATGAATACCCCCTATTAATTCCCATACTCTTCAAACAACACATTAATTACAAATGACAAAGTAATTCCTTAAACCCAAATATGGTTCCACAAAAGACCACTTTTATTAATATTATTATTGACCATACACCGCCGAGAAAGTGTTAAAATAAATGTTTTTTTATACCATAAACAGTAGCAAACCGTACTAATGGAATTTTCGTTTTCTCGTTATCATTTTACTGAATCATACAACTACTACATGTGCTCAGTAGTTCCACCACGGTGACATCAATTGATTATTATTAAACTCTCACTGCTGACTCCTCTCTTTCTTAAATTTTTACAAGCGAGCAAACATTCCCAGCCATGAATGAAGTTATTAAGTCAATAATAACAAAAAACACTGATCTCAACGTGTATGGGACTCGCCCAAATACGTACGTATCTTTAGAATGTAAAAAATCCATAATAACAGAAAAAAATATTCTCACGTTCTCTCTTACTGGTAATAGATTGACATAGTCTTACTCAAAATTATGAAAGGTGAATATTAAAAAGACGAAAAAAAAAAACAAAAAAGAATGCATCACATCAACAAAATTTTGATTAATATTTATTATTTACATAGATACATACATATATACAAACATATATACATTTGTAGATACATTTCGTTTGTTTATTTCTATGTAACTTAATTCTGAGTAAATTACTCTCTTTCTCCCGCTCTTTTCTCTTTCTTGTAATATTTTCTTTGGTAGGGATGAAAAATTATTACATTGATTGGTACTATTTTTGTTAAGTACTTTTTTCAATTTACAATTGATTAGAGAATTTCAGTCCCTGCTGCTTACTTAATATCAACGATCATAAGTAATCAACGCCGGCGATCTTCATTGTTTATAGAGATGTGTTTAAAAAGGTCCTTCAGACTGCCAGATGAAGCGGAGATCTGGTAAGCGACGAACTACAGAGGTTAGGTCCAAATCTTTAGCTAAATGAAAGGCGCTAGAGGATATACCGCACATTGTCACTATTATAGGCAGATCTCTGAAAGGTTCCGATACTTTATCAATCAATCCTGGAATAATGAAATTGATTTCAAATTATCAAAGGCATTATGGACAAGACTTGTTGTGAAAGCAACGAAGATACTTATTAGACCATATAGATGCAGTCTAAGGATTCTGACTGGGATTTCAACAGGGCATTGTTCTATTAGCTACCAGATTTTTACGGGTTTTGCGAGGATATTAAGGAAGTAGTGACAATTGAGCTGATAATCTGCACACTGCCCTAGAACACTTGGTATCAAGAATGGAATGAATCGGCAATAGGTTCTACGATGAACTAACCACTACAACCATTGTAATCTAATATATTTTATATAGGGAATTAGCCACATCTTATTCGATTGAAAACTATAGTGATCACCTATCATATTACCCATCTATCGAATCTGAATCTAATTATTTTCATTAACTTGAATCGTAACTTCCTCCGAGTGGAATTTCTTGCATTTTTTTGGTGCATAACGCTTCTTAATACCCAAAAGGACGGACTATTGAACGTTTGGATTAAAAATTCTAATCAACTAAAGATTACAAATTGTGCTAGTGCTTAAGTGACGACGTAGCAGTCGAATTGAAGAAAATATCATTGGCATTCGAGAAATTTTGCCTCAATAGTCAAGGATGTCCATTACAAACGATCACAATACATAGTTGATCAGTGTTAACTGTTTATGGCAAATTTGGTGGATTAGGATTTCATCAAGAACTTAAGACAACCGGAAAATTGCATCGCTTTCCTTTAGAAACTTTAACAAAAATTCGAAAAATTTTTCTATAATTCAGAATACAGACACTTTTTGAACCTAACTTTGAACACTTCTAACATTAAAACCATTTCATTCCTTCTAGATAATTTTAAATTTGGTCTGAATTACGACTGAACCCCAGAAGATCTCTTAGATACAAATTCAAATTCAGACATATCCCTACACTATCGGCAGTTAAATCATCAATATATTTTAGACTTTATATTATTACATACTGGAACTTTTTCAAAAAAGTACCAATTTCATCCCTATGGTACTGAAAAGTGTACTTTAGTTATAAAAAAAAAGAATTTCCAAATCCCTCTCAACTATAGTATCTTCTCTTCTCATACAATTCTCTTTCTCTGGGAATTTCAATTAATAATGGGTACTTTCAATTTACTACTTTACTATAGATTTGCTGGTACTCTAACCAACCCGCAACGCTTTTAACTATAGGGAAATATGAAATACACTATGAGTAAAAATTATACTCGTCGTCGTCACTGTATATGATGAATATTATTTCTTTTTTTATATGTTTGACTTGATGTTTTCAACATTTTGTTGAATCTATTTTCTTTTTCTTTCATTTGCAAAATTTCAGTTGTATTTTGAGCGTTGAAGTTGAAATTTTACACACAACACAAAAATAATGTCGAAATAGTGCGCAACTGATTTAAAATATAAAAAATAATAATAAAGAAAAAAAAAAAACAAAATTTCACAATAAAAAAATAATGTTACTTTTGGCTTTAATTGAAAGAAATTTTACTTTTTAAGAAAATTTAACTTAAATTAATAAAAACTGGCAAAAATTGACGAGAAAAAAAGCAACAAATGTGCGGGTTATTTGTTTAAACAAAGAAACGTAAATGGTTTTGAATAAATTAAACTTTTATAATTAATTTTTGCATACAAAAAAAGTAAGAGCTTAGTTATGTATATTGTTAAATATGTATTAATTAAGTGTTCAGCAAGAAAGCTAGAAGAAAAAAAAACTAATTTGAATTCTTTACGTCTCCCAATACCATAAATAATAGTCACGTT